>NC_088343.1:24100000-24205000 GCF_036884655.1 Musa acuminata AAA Group | reverse complement strand
TCTTGGAAGACCAAGAGATAAGTGCATGATCTAAGAGTTGACATGTTCCGGATATACTTTTTCTATCTATTTGACAACTAGCAAAATCAGTATTGGCATAAGCAAGTAACTCAAAGTTTTTGGATTTTAGATACCATAATCCTAGATTAGGAGTTTCTTTTAGGTATCTAAAAATCCTTTTAACATATTTTAAGTGAGATTGTTTGGGATTAGATTGAAATCTAGCATATAGTCCAACACTAAACATAATATCAAGTATAGATGTTGTGAGTGTTGAATCTCGGATTTTGATGATGAAATCAATTGGTAAATTATTTGATCAAATATATATGTTGAGAAAAGTTATAGGATTAACTACGATAACGATTAGGGCATAAAGCAAAATAAAGTGCCAGAGTCAAGATCGAGATTTCGTTAGGAGTTCGTCGGAAATACTATCGGAATTGACTAAGAAAAAGCTCATCGAAACTCGCCAAGAAGATCATCATGAAGTCTAGGAGCTTACCGGAACTCCGCTGGAAGATTGCCAAGAGATCGTCGGAAGTCCACCAGAAGATCGTCGGAAGCTTGCCGGAAGAAACCTAGACTTACCGGGCTTGTTTTATTTAGTGTATACCTTAAAGATCATAGTTATCACATAATTAGGGTTAGATTTGGGAGATAATCCTATTAATCCTGTTAAAGGCCAACTGGGCCAGAAATTGGACTAGTTTGGGTCGGATTCAAGGCCCAACCAAGTTACTGGACCTTATCTGGCGATGGCACCGCTAGATTGGGACGGTGGAACTACCTAGGGAATGGTCTCCCAGGTGGTTTGGGTGGTGGTACCACCCAGATTGAGCGGGGGTACAGTCGACAGTTATTACTGCCAAGCGGTGGGATCGCCCTATCAAGCGGTGGTACTGCTAGAGCTCAGTATCCGAGACTCTATTAGGCGATGGTACCATCAGACTAGGTGGTGGTACCGCTTAGTGTTAGAGTGTTAGGTGGTGGTATCTCCAATACCCTAGAAACCCGAGATGAGATACTTTTTGACTCCAATTTTGAAGTCATTGAAGCCTATAAATATCCCACCTTTTTCTACATAGAAGGGTAACAAAGTGCAATCAAAGTGCGAAAAAATCTTTAAGTGTTAGGGTGTAAAAAGTGATGTAAAAGTGCAAGAGTCCTCCTCTTTCTCTTTAGCTTTGTAATCATCCAAGAAGAGGTGTGAGGCTTGTAAGGGTTATCTCCTAAACTCGTGAAAAGGAGAAAGCGCTATAAATGTTGAATCTCGGATTTTGATGATGAAACCAATTGATAAGTGTTTATGATTTAATCTACTTTTTGAGTGACATAGGATGCTTCGATTAGGGAGAGACAATTAAAGCAGGAAGAATCATGTTGGGCCGGTGGAACATGTCAGAAGATTGGACGTCTAACTGGAGGATCGGATAACGTATCGACAGAATGCTTCGGGCCATGGATTCGGGCATCGAGCTAAGAAGAGCGAAAATTGCGCCAAGGATATCAGAGTTACGGAGGTCAACTGGCAGATTGGGCAATAGGCCGCAAGAGAGGACGATGCGCCGAAGAATCGGACGAAGCATCGATAGACCAATGACATGCCGGACAACATGATTCATGCTTAGTAATATTTGTCTAGATCGAAGTGTGTTTTTGTGTGTGCAAGATTAACTACGATAGTAAGACATAAAGTAAAATGAAGTCCCAGAGTCAAGAACGCGATTTTGTTGGGAGTTCGAGAGTTCGTCGGAAGTCCGGACGTTCGTCGAAATTTCTACCGGAACCAACCGAGAATCCAGGAGCTTGCTAAAGAAGCTCATCGAAACTCGCCAAGAAGATCATCGTGAAGTCCAGGAGCTTGCCGGAAGTCCGCCGGAACATTGCCGAGAGATTGTCGGAAGTTCGCTAGAAAGATCACCGGAAGCTCGCTGGAAGAAACTGGACTTATCTTGCTTAGATTATGTCTTAGGAATCATAGTTAGCACATAATTAGAGTTAGGATTGGGAGATAATCCTATCAACTCTGTTAGGGGTCAAATGGGCCCGAAGTTGGACTGGTTTGGGCCAGATTCAAGGCCCAACCAAGGTGTTGAAGCCCTGGCCGACGGTGGCACCGCCTAGGGAACAACACCCTAGGATTCTTGGGTAGTGGTACCGTCGACAGCAATACTGCCAGTGGTGGTACCGCCCAGTACCAGATCCTACAGTGGTAGTACCGCCTAGGAACGGCTGTGGTACCGCCAGTATCAAGGAAACCTAGGATGAGACCTTTTTAAGCTCCAAGTTTGAATCAACTTGAAGCCTATAAATACCTCTCTCATCCCTGGATAACTTACACAAGCACAGAGAATTTAAAAGTGAGAAAACACTACTGCAATCTCTTGAGAGGAGTGAGTGCTTGTAAGGGATGTCTCCTAAACTCGGTAAAAGGAGAAGAGGGGTGTAAGAAGGAGGTTGACCTCGACAGAAGAGGAATTAGCGATAGTGGATGCCGGTGACCTCGACAGAAGAGGAATCAATGAAGAGGATGTCGGTCATGATGATCGAACCACTCTAAAATCTGGTTTGCATTTACTTCTTGCTATTTATCTTTATTGCAAACTGAATTCCTCCTTCACTATGTTTCCGTACAATTTCAAGTTAACATCTTTACGAAACCGGTTTTAATCGTACGAAGGTTTTTGAAGACGTGATTTTATCGCTGTACTAATTCACCCCCCCCTCTCTTAATGCTGACTCGTTCCTAATAGTTGGTATCAGAGCCTCGTATTTCTCATTTGGTTTAACACCCAAGAGAAATGACTCTTTTCGGCTTTCAAAAGGGTCACTCTCTCATTCATCCTCCCTTTTTCAATGGGACGGACTACACTTATTGGAAAACTCGAATGAGAGTTTTCTTGCTTTCATTGAATTTTGATTTATGACACATAGTCGAATTTGGTTTTCAAAGGTCTTCTCTTCCAATGAACCATTGGAATGATTTGGAGAAGAAGACTTTTTCTCTAAATGCAAAGGTTATGAATGCCTTGTTTTGCGCTTTAGATAAAACTGAGTTTAATTAGGTTTCTATGTGTGAAACAGCTTTTGACATATGGCGCATTCTCGAAATCACACATAAAGGCACTAGCAAAGTTAAAAATTCGAAAATCAACTTTTTAATGCATGATTTTGAACTTTTTCGAATGAAGCCGAGCGAAACCATTGTTGACATGTACACCCATTTTAAGGATGTCATCAATGGTTTAAAAGCTCTTGGTAAAAGTTTTTCGAATCTTGAACTTGTGAATAAAGTTTTACGCTCACTCTCTAAAATTTGGAATTCAAAAATAACTGCTATACAAGAAACAAAAAATTTGAATACTTTTTTGATCAAAGAACTTATCGGGTCTTTAATAACCGATGAAATGATGTGCAATGCACGTGAAGAACTCAAAAATAACCTTACAAAGAACATGAAGGATTTTGGACTAAGAATAATCGAAGACCACTTGAGCATAAGCTCAAGTGATGCTGAACTTGAACTCCTCATTATGAAATTTAAAAAGTTCATAAAACAAAAATTAAAGAACAAAAATAACACAACTACTTGCTGTGAACGCAAGAAGAAAAATGTGACTTTGGATGAATCGAGCTCATCCGAAGATGAGGAGAAAATCAACAAAGGCGAGGTGGCAAACTATGCCTTAACGACTTTCGACGATGCGGTAATTAAAATACCCTTAATTTATTTTAAAATTACATAATACTTTTTATGAGTTATTTTAAATTTAGTTTAGAATTAATTTTCTTAAAAATTACATGTTTAATAACGAAAATATAAAAAATTAGGAATCATGCTTATCATTCTAGTAATTTTAAAAATATTCATGAAAATTGTATGATCATAATAAACAAAATGATTTTCATAAAAAACACCTTATGAAATTATGTTTGATGATCTTATGCCTAATAAATTTTTTTTTGAAATTATGCATGATGATTCTTGCAATTTATGGATTATCGATTTTTACCATAATGAAAGTGGCTTTTTCGGTTTTAAAAAAGGATACATTTCTTGATTAGGCTTAAATGACAAAGGCATGCTTATATGAAATAATGTAAGTATCATGCTTGATGATTTTATATTTAATTAAGCATGATGATTTGAAGAAATAATGTGTAACTTGATGATTTCTGATTTTGATTGAAACCATGCTTGATGTCTTAATGAAAATGTAATGATTTGAAAACATGTTTCACGAGTTTATATTTCGAACTTATGCATGATTATCTTTGCGATCTTTTGAAAGTTTTTTTTTTTTGTGTTAATGAATGATGCATGGATTTGAAAAAAAAGAACATACATGTATGAAATCAATCAATAAGTTGAAACAAAAGGAGGAAAGCATTTTTCTTAAAAATTTCTTTTCTCTCTACCTTATCGATTTTTAACTAAGAGATCAATAAAAATCTTTATGCCATTATGAATCTATTAAAAGTGACTTTATTGATTTAACAAGTTGAATGATTTGAAGATAAATGATGATTTTTCTCTTGATTATAACTTGTGATATTTTTATATGAATCATCATCTTGATTTCTCGATACATGAGATTTCTCTATGAATCAAGATCTTGATTTTAAACTCCTATGTTTCTTCTTACCAATTTTCTAGAACGGAGAGATTAATGAATCTATCTATGTTCTTTTTATAAATCTCTTGAAAATGATTTTGATTTGACTATTTGAATATGAATGAGTTTTATCTTGATTTTTCGAAATTTATAACTTGAGATTTCTTATGCTTAAATCAAGATTTTATATGCATGAATTGAAATCTATTTCTCCTATGTTTCTTTTTGCTATCTACTATCCAAATGAATCATGATTTTTTGAAATTATAATTTTTATGATTCATAATGAATTGAGAGATATTATACATGAATCAAGATCATTTATGTGTTTTCTCATGACACCTTTTGCTATAGGAATGTCTTTATCATGATCTTGAATTCTCGATATTGATACTTGAAATTTTGCTATAAATTAAGATCTTGTTTTTGAACTCCCATGTTTCTTTTTGTTATTTACCAAAAAGGGAGATTTGTCAAGATAAATCATGTCATTTAGTATTCATGACTTAATCCTTCATGATCTTTGATACTTTATCTTTCATGATATAATTTTTATGTAATTCCTTGTATTCATGAAATGTATATCTCATCACCCAAATAATTGTTCTTGATATTCTTCATGTGATGATATGAATGCATGAAATACTCATGAATGAAATTTTGATGAGAAGTTATGATCATGCATGATAGGATGTAATTTGACGTTTCAATACCATCATGATTTAAAATTTTTATGATTTGGAATGATGCATACAATACTATGATTTTTTTATATGAAATAATGTGAAAGTCAACAATTATCATTTTCTGAAATGATACTCTAGAATGATCATTTATCTTTGTCATTATTTGAAAATTACTGTAAAGGGAAAAGAATTATAAAATTATATTCTTCCCTTCTTTTTGACAAGGACAAAGGGGGAGATAGCTTGCTTACTCATCTCAAAAGAGAAGCAAAGATTACTAACTTATATATTTCAAGAAGCAAAAGTTGTTTTCTTGAAATTGCTAGCTTATATTTTTTTTAATGATGTAAAAAATTTTGCTACCTTCCATGATGTAGAAGTTGCTATCTTAAACATCACTAAGAATTGCTAGCTTACAATCTCAAGAGAAGCAAAAGTGCTATCTTGCCTATCTCAAGAAGCAAAACATGCTAACTTATAAAATTTGCAATCATGCACATCTTTAAAATTAATGATGATTTGGTGATTATGCATGTTGAAAAGTGATATAAAATTGCTAGCCTACACTTTCTAAAATGATAAAAAATTTTGCTAGCTTGTATGTTGTAGAACATATTATCTTACTACCTTGTATATCTAAAACTTGATAGCTTATATGTTCTAATATAATGTAGCACTTGCTAAATTTTCTAGCTCACAAATTGCATGATGATAAAACTTGATATTTTTCATGCAATGATTTGAACTTATATCTCAAACACTTGATAGTTGGAACTTCTTCTTTTTGTTGATGACAAAGGGGAGAAGTATGATCATGTTATGCATGATAATATGTTACAAATATTCATGATGAAATTTGCAACAACTTGAATTCCGCTTGAATTCAAGGTTCTATCAATATGGCATATTGATAGAGAGAGTTTGTTTAAACTCCGGGAGTTAAGGTTAACTCCGTCATCAATTGGTTGTTATCATCAAAAAGAGAGAGATTGTTGAATCTTGGATTTTGATGATGAAACCAATTGATAAGTGTTTATGATTTAATCTGCGTTTTGAGTAACGCAGGATTCTTCGATCAGGGAGAGACAATTAAAGCAGGAAGAATCATGTTGGGCCGGTGGAACATGTCAGAAGATAAGACATCTAGCCGGAGGATCGGATGATGTATCAACAGAATGCTTCAGGCCATAGATTAGGGCATCGAGCTAAGAAGAGCAAAAATTACGCCAAGGATATCGAAGTTGCGGAGGTCAACTGGTCGATTGGGTAATAGGCCGCAAGAGAGGACGATGCGCCGAAGAATCGGACAAAGCGTCGATGGACCAATGACATGTTGGACAACATGATTCATGCTTAGTAATATTTGTCTAGATCGAAGTGTATTTTTGTGTGTGCAGGATTAACTACGTTGGGAGTTCGAGAGTTCATCGGAAGTCCGGACGTTCGTCGGAAGTTCTGTCAGAACCAACCGAGAAGTCCAAGAGCTTGCCAAAGAAGCTCGTCGAAACTCACCAAGAAGATCATCGTGAAGTCCAAGAGCTTGCCGGAAGTCTGTCGAAGAGCGAGGTCACTCTCATTTTGGTTTGAAACCCAATAGAGATGACATTTGTCGGCAACCAAGAGGGTCACTCAATCACACATCCACCCATGTTCAATGTGATGAATTACACCTATTGGAAATCTAAAATGAGAATTTTTCTAATTTCTATGGATTTTGAGTTATGGAACATTGTGGAAAACAACTTTCAAAAAGTCTTCTCTTCCAATGAACGATTGGAATGAATTGGAGAAGAAGACTTTTACTTTAAATGCCAAGGCTATGAATGCCTTGTTTTACACTTTAGATAAAAATGAGTTCAATTGAGTGTCTATTTGTGAAACGAATTTCGATATTTGGCATACACTCGAAATCACTCACGAGGAAACTAATAGAGTAAACGAGTCTAAAATTAATCTTTTAGTTCATACTTATGAATTGTTTCGGATGAAACCAAGTGAGACCATTAGAGACATGTACACCCGATTTACGGATGTCGTCAATGATCTAAAAGGACTTGGTAAAAATTTTTCTAATTTCAAATTTATTAATAAAATATTAAGATCCCTCCCAAAGAGTTGGGATCCTAAAGTAATGACAATTCAAGAAGCCAAGGACTTGAACAACTTTCCGCTTGAAGAACTTATTGGGTCTTTGATAACCTACGAAATGACTTACAATGCTCATGAAAAGCTTGAGAACAACTTTCTAAAGAATAGAAATGGTATGACACTTAGAACTCATGAAAACCACTTGAAAGAAAATTTTGATGATTACTAGTCATAGGTGTGCCCTACAAGCCAATCACGTGAGTAATGGCATATGACACACATTATTTTTGCTTATTATATTTTGATATTTTATCAATTTATATTACTTGTTGCATATATATATATATATATATATATATATATATATATATATATATATATATATATATATATATGATGTCCATGGATCTGTGCAATGGGAATCAGATCATGATGAGATCATGATAATGAGACCGATTCACTTTTAACACAGCCCCTAAATAATCCTGGGCATAGGTTACTCGAAAGGGACATTGAGATAACCGGATAGACTGGTGTGCTATATACCCGTCTATATGATGGAGGCAATTGGTCTCAAAGCTGGTCATGTGGGGACACTAAGGATACAATGCAGGTGCTCATTGGAGAATGAGTTCATTGATTGATCCAATCACGAAATACTACATGGTTGATGATGCCCTATTGTCAGACAACGATTCCGTAGTCCCAATAGTATATTTAGTCCTTAAACTTGAGACAAAAAGGATGTTATGTATGAGTACTCCACTCTTTGATATCAGACTTATAGGTTTGAAAGTTTTAAATCTAGTACAACCGATTATTGGGAGTAACAGCCAACCTTACGAGAGCTATTGAGTGTCGATAGAGGATCATCCACTCTCGGTATCATGAGAGAAATATTTTCTATGTTCTTGCTCAAATAAATCCTTAGCCAAGGTCATTTTGATTAACAGAGAAAGAGTTCTCTGGGAGAATCCGATTAGAGCGAGACTCGAGGAGAAACCGTATGGGCCTAACAGTACCGTGCCCAGTATATGGTCTCTAGGATATTAGATAGATGAGGGACTATAGGTACATGATAACTGAGGATAGATATGTCCAAAGAATTGGATTTTCCTGTATTGTTTGGGGACTACGGCATAGTGGCCTAGTACGTCCATAGTCGATGAGTCGAGTGAATTATTATGGAGATAATAATTCACTGAGCCAAAAGGAGTTCTGATAGGTATGACTCATGATCGGCTCGATATTGGGCCTAGAGAATCACATACATATGGTAGGTGTTGCGATGAGTAGAGGTTCGGATATGAGATATCCGTTGGAGCTCCTATCTTATTGGATATCCGATAAGCCCTTAAATTATTGGATCTCATGGATGAGATCCAATAATAGCTAATAAGAGATTATTGGGTAGAAGCCTACTAATCTAAGAGGCTTGGGTAATTGGATGGAGATCTAGTACCCAATAGTGTAGGATCCATTAGGGTTAACTAGGGGTCTCTATAAATAGGAGGGAATTAAAAGCCCATAGGCTGGGGCTTCTTAGTAGCCACCTCTTATTCTCCTCTCCCCTTCTCCTCATTAGATAGCAGGTCTGGAGATTTGAGAAGCGTCGTTGCAGCCCTATTGTGTGGATCACTACTAGAGAGGAGTGTTAGGATTAAGAGTGCACTAAGAGAGGGGGGGGGGGGGGGGGGGGGGGGGGGGGGATGGGGGGGGTAAATTAGTGCAGTGAAAAACTTTCACGATTTCAAAAACCTTGTTTCGATTAAAGCCAATTCAACTCAATTCGTTTCGGAAAGAATTTGAGCTTGAAGTCTAAAGTGAATATGTAAGAGAAGACTAAGGTGATTTACAGCAGTGTAAATCACAAAAACATAGATTTCGTAAAGTCTTCATAGAAAGCTGATCTCGGAAGATGTTTTACGTCAAAGCGAATGTAGACGTATTTAAAGCACAGTAAGGAGGAGAGGTAGTTTGCTATAAAGGAAAGATGCTCAAATTAAATACAAACTAATATTTTAGAATGGTTTGGTCAATGTGACCTACATCCACTATTGGCCTCCTCTGACAAGGTCACCAGTGTCCACTAGAGGCCTTCCTTCAATAGGCGAAGGCCAATCACCCTTTTACAGTTTTTTTCCTTTTGATATGCTTAGGAGACAACCCTTACAAGTTTCACTCATCTCTTGAATGATCTCAACACTTAGAAGAAAGAAGGAGGAGAACTCTGGCTTTGACAATAATTTAAGCCCTCAAAGACTCAAGATTAAAGCAAGTTTTTCGTTACCCTTTCATGCAAGAAAGGGTGGGATATTTATAGACCCCAATGAGTTCAAAAATGAAGCCTAAAAGTGTCCATTCCCAGATTTTTGAGGTCCTGACGGTACCACCGCCATTACTAGGCGGTACTATCGCCTGTTATCGGGCACTGAGTGGTACTACTGCTCAGACTGGGCAGTACTACCACCTGATAACGCTCGAAGACTAAGCTCAGGCGGTACCACCGCTTGACAGGGGCAGTACCACCATTGGCGGTAATAACTGCCGGTGGTATTATCGCCTGACAAGGGTGGTACCACTGCCCAAAAATCCTGGGAGATCGAGTCTCCTAGGTGGTGCCACCGCCGGCTAGGATTTTAGGGTCCGAATGGGTTGTTCTATTCGGCCCAATTTGGGTATGTTAAGGGCCTAGTTGGCTCCTGATTAAGTTAGTGGGATCACTTCCCAATCCTAACTTAATCTATACTCTAACTACGATAATTAAGACATCATTACTGTAATTCATGTTTCGGTAGGTCAATCGCTTCTTCTAGTGAGCTTCCGGCGAACTTCCGGCGAACTCTCGGCGATGCTCCGGTAGACTCCTGGTAAGCTCTCGGACTTCGTGATGATCTCCTTGGCGAGTTTCGACGAGCTTCTATAGCAAGCCCTTGGACTTCTCGATTGGTTCCTATAGAAATTCCGACGAACATCCGAACTTCCGACGAACTCTCGAACTCCCATCGTGATCTTGATCTTGACTCCGGCATAATACCTACTGCATGTTTTACTGCCATCGTAGTTAATCCTGCACACTTTTCTCAACATATAGATTAGATCAACAAATTACAATTGACTTCATCATTAAAATCTGAGATTTAACAATCTTCCCCTTTTTGATGATGATAGTCAATTGATGACGGAGTTAACCTTAACTCCCCTTATCTATATGCCATACTTGAGAAAAGTCATTCTTGAATTCAAAGCCTTTGAATTCAAGAGACATATTGATAAGTTAAGTTCATTTAAACTTATCAATACACCCATCATGATTTTTATCATGATGTAACTTTCTGAAAATGATGTCAAGGCATGACATCCATTTTCAAGTCTTATATTTCAAATATGAAAGATAACAATTATAGCAATTCATTCTATGACAAGATATCAATTTATAATATTTGAAATTAAGCTCTAGATATCTTATCATAATGCAAACATTTCAAGTGTAAAATTACATACATTTATCATCAATTTACCATATATTTCTCACCCTTTGTCATCAACAAAAAGGAGAGCGATTCAATAATAAATTCACGTGTGGTAAAAATTCATGTCACACAAAAAATCATACCAATCATTTTTAAAGCATTCATGACATGGTATCATTCAAAAGTTCTCACATTAAAGAGATAGCTTTCATTACTTCTTCCATTTTCTTTATCATAAAAACTTTGCATGAAGGAGAAAAATAAGGAGAAAAAGCCATTGAGAACCAACTTTGAATGAAGTTAAAAATGATAAGAGAGTTTCATTTTATTTTTCATTAAAAATTATAAAATCATGCTTCATTTTTCACAAGGATCAAGATATACATGTGAAATTAAATCCTTGCAAGTGTTCATCTCAAAAAAGTCTTCCTTCATCAAGAAGGAATTCATGTGAAAGAATGATTACATCAAATCCATTTCTCAATAAAAATTCACAAAAGATAAGTCCATGAGAGATACATTTGTCAATTAATTCCATGTATAAAAAATCATTTGGTGATGGAGCATGGATATGAAATAAATTCGATATGGCATAGGCTCATGAAAGCTCCATTCAAGAAATACATTAAATCTGGAAGAGAAATACAACAAAATCATGCATTCGGACAATGTTTTGTTATAGCTTTTCAATTACAATCATGAAGGTAAACATGTTCATCATCATGGAAATTTTTAGCATCAAGGCACAAAATTTCTAATATTAAAGTAAACATATTATTGAAGCACATAATCTTATGTAGAATTCGTATCATGAAATTTTTAGCACCGAATCAAGAAAGTCTGAAAATGAAATAAATTCATGTATTCGGACAAATCAACATTCCTAATTCTCTTCTAATAAAATCAAATTGTTCTTCACTTAAAGGCTTTGTAAAAATATTGATCAATTAATGTTTTGTATCAATAAACCCTAAGATTATATCATGATTAGTGACATGATCTCGTATAAACTGATGCCTAATGTCAATATGTTTTATTCTAGAGTGTTGAATGAGATTCTTTGTTAGACATATTGCACTTGTGTTGTCATATTTAATGGGGATATTTTTAAGATGAATCTTATAATCCTCTAAAGTGTTTTTCATCTACACAACTTGTGCACAGCTTTCACTAGCTGCAATGTACTCAGCTTCGGTTGTAGATAGTGCAACTGAGTTTTGTTACTTGGATGACCAAGAAACAAGTGCATGTCCCAAAAATTGACATGTTCCTGATGTGATTTTTCTATCTAGTCTACATCTAGCAAAATCCGCATCAGCTAAAACAATTAGCTCAAAATTCTCGGATTTTGGATACCATAATCCTAGATTTGTGGTACCTTTAAGATATCTAAGTATCCTCTTAACTGCTTTAAGATGAGATATCTTAGGATTAAATTGAAACCTAGCACAAAGACCTACACTAAACATAATATCTGGTCTTGTTGTGGTGAGGTATAGTAGACTTCCTATTATACCCCTATAAGCTTTTTTATCAAAGCTTTCTCCACTTTCATCAATTTCCAACTTAGTGGAGGTGCTCATAGGAGTGTTAATAGCTTTTGAGCTATCCATATTAAACCTTTTTAGCAAATCTAAAGCATATTTTGTTTGAATAATAAAGATGCCATTACTTAGTTATTTAATTTATAATCCCAAAAAAAAGGTTAATTCTCCTATTAAACTCATTTCAAATTCAAGACTCATACTCTTACCAAATGATTCACAAAGAGATTCATTTGTAGAACCAAAGATAATATCGTCAACATAAATTTGAACAATAAGAAAATTATTTTCAAAATTTTTGATAAATAATGTAGTATCAACCTTGCCTTTAGAGAAATTATTTTCAATAAGAAATGAACTAAGTCTCTCATACCAAGCCCTTGGGGCTTGTTTTAAACTATAGAGAGCTTTTGTCAATTTAAATACATGATTAGGGAGACTATTATTCTTAAATCTGGGAGGTTGTTCAACATAAACTTCTTCGGAAATAAAGCCATTAAGAAAAGCACTTTTAACATCCATTTGAAACAATTTAAAATTATTACTACTAGCATAGGCAAGGAGCATTCTTATGGCTTCTAATTGAGCCATAGGTGCGAAGGTTTCTTCGTAATCGATACCTTCTCCTTGGTTGAAATATTTGGCCACTAATCTAGCCTTATTTCTAACCACGATACCCGATTCTTCTTGCTTGTTTCTAAAGACCTATTTAGTACTAATAACTAAATAGTCATTTAGCCTAGGAACTAGTTTCCACACCTCATTTCTCTTATATTGATTTAACTCATCTTGCATTGCAATAATCCATGAAACATCTTTCATGGCTTCGTCAATATATTTAAGTTCAATTTAGGAGAGAAAAGCGGCATTGACACAAAAATTTTTAAGAGAAGAACGTGTTTGAACCCCTTTAGATGTGTCTCTTATAATTAGCTCCTTAGGATGAGTATCTACATACTTCCAATCCTTGGGTAAGGATGTTTCGAAAGTGGATGCATCCAAGTTGCTAGTTGGAGAAGGAGTTTCATTTAAATTCAAAGTATCAAAATTAACATCATCATCAAAATCTTTTTTCTTAATTTCAAAAATCTCTTTAAAAACAACATGAATGGATTCTTCTATAATTAAAGTTCTTTTATTGAAGATACAAAATGCTTTAGAAATCAAAGAATAGCTAAGAAAAATTCCTTCATCGGATTTAGCATTAAATTTTTCTAAGGCATTTTTTTCATTCAAAATAAAATACTTACACCCAAAAACTTTAAAATATGAAACATTAGGTTTTTTGTTGTTCCACAACTCATAAGGAGTTTTGGTGAGTAAGGGTCTTACTAGAATTCTATTCATGACATAGCATGTTGTGTTTACGGCTTCGGCCCAAAAATATTTGGGTAGGCTATGTTCATTCAACATTATTTTTACCATTTCTTACAAATTTCTATTCTTTCTTTCTACTACTCCATTTTGTTGAGGATTTCTTGGAGTAGAGAAGTTGTGGTTGTATCCATTCGATTCACAAAATTTTTGAAAATCACGGTTTTGTAATTCACCATCGTGATCACTTTGAATTGACGAAATCATAGAACTCTTTTCATTTTGAATAAGTTTACAAAACTTGATGAAATATCTAAGGCATTCACTTTTGTGTGTCAAGAAATAAGTCCATGTGTATCTACTATAATCATCTACAATAACAAAAGTGTATTTGTTATCTCCTAGGCTTGATGTAGAAATTAGTCCGAATAAGTCCATATGGATCAATTACAAAGGTCTAAAGGTGCTTATTTGATTCTTAGGTTTGAAGCTACCTTTTATTTGTTTTCCTAATTGACAAGCATCACACACATTATCTTTAACGAACTTGATATGAGGAATTCCTCTTACAAGTTCTTTGGATGAAATTTGGATGATTAGTTTCATGCTAGCATGACCTAATCTCCTATGCCAAAGCCAAGCATCGTCATTCAAAACCAAAAAACATATTTTATTACAAAGATCATTGATGTCAATGGTGTATATGTTATTTTGTTTTAATACAATCATAGATGTATTTTTATGTGATTTTTTAATAATGCAAGCATTAGATTCGAATTTAACAATATATCTTTTATCACACAATTGACTAATGCTCAAGAGGTTATGTTTTAAACCATCAACTAACAAAACATCTCGAATAAAGAAGTTGGATTTGTTACCTATGGTTCCTTTGCCAATTATTTTACCCTTGTTGTTGTCTTCGAATGTGACATATCCTTCGTTTATGCTAGTGAGCTTAGAGAATTGAGATGGATCTCCAGTCATATACCTTGAGCATCCACTATCAAGGTACCATCTCTTGCTCCTAGCTTGTGATGGTATACGTTTCTACAAAAAAGGATGATTTTTAGGTATCCATTTGTCTTAGGTGCCTAAAAAACCAATCTAAATTGCTTATCATGTTGCATGGAGTTCTTTATGGTTCTTTTAGGAACCCAAATCAATTTGTTTGGACTAACCTTCTTAAATGGACAATGATAAGCTCTATGTCCATGTTTGCAACAAAAGTTGCATTTGTTTTGGTGCGAAATATGCAAGATAGGGCCTTTAATGAAGGTAGTTGGATTTTGGTGAGAGCTTCTCACAAATCCGATTCCACTTCTTTTATGAATGTGACCCTTATTGTTAAGGATCATGTTCAAGGACTTGCTACCAACCTCAAATTTCTTCAAGGTATCCTTGAGTAACAAGTTCTCCTTTTGAATTATTTCTAAATAATGACATTTCGTACATAGAGCTAAACTATCATTATGCTCAATTTTTAATTTATCAAAATTACTAAGAGAATCATGCTCCTTTTTTAACAATTTATATTTTTTACTAATTATTTTGTATTCATCAAATAAATCATAAAAAGTATTTAATAATTCATCAAATGATAAATTTGCATCAATTGAACTTGAGACCTCCTCTCCAAAGGCCATTAGTGGGTAGTGAGCAACTTGCTCAGTGTTAGGCTCCTCTTCTTCGGATGCGCTTGAGTCATCCCATGTTGCTTTGAGTGCCTTCTTCTTTGGTGTCCTCTTTTTGACTTGGAGACATTCACTTTTGTAGAGTCCCGGCTTATTGCATTCGTAACAAATTATTTGATCTTTCTTGGGTTCAAATTTATTTTTAGTGTCATTTTCAAATTTATTTCTTTTAATGAATTTTTTAAATTTCCTTGTTAAAAGTGTCAAAACATCGTCAAAGTCCTCATCACTTGAGTTCTCTCTCAAGTGCTCTTCTTGTGTCCTCAAGCTTTTCATGAGCTTTGCAAGTCATTTCATAGGTCATTAGTGACCCAATTAATTCTTTAAGAGGAAAGTTGTTTAAATCTTTGGCCTCTTGAATGACCATGACTTTAGGGTCCCAACTCTTTAGAAAGAATCTTAAAACTTTATTAACGAGCTCAAAATCTGAAAAACCTTTACTAAGTACTTTTAGACCATTGACGATATCTGTAAAATGGGTATACATGTCTCCAATGGTCTCACTTAGTTTCATTCGAAATAATTTATAAGAATGTACTAAAAGGTTGATTTTTGACTCTTTCACTCTTCTCGTACCTTCATGAGTTACTTCAAGTGTGTGCCAAATATCAAAAGTTGTTTCACAAATTGAAACACGATTGAACTTGTTTTTATCTAGAGCACAAAATAAGGCATTTATAGCCTTGGCATTTAAAGCGAAAGTTTTCTTCTCCAATTCATTCCAATTGATCATTGGAAGAGAAGACTTTTGAAATCCATTGTCTACAATATTCCAAAGCTCAAAATCCATAAAAATTAGAAAGATCCTCATTCGAGTCTTCCAATAGGTGTAATCCGTCCCATTGAATATAGGTGGATGTGTAATTAAGTGACTATCTTGGTTCCCGACAAATGCCATCTCTCTTGGGTTTTAAGCCAACTGAGATTAAACCTTGCTCTGATACTAATTTGTCATGAACTTAGCTGGTTTTGCCTAAGACGTGCAGCATACTTGCGTGTTCGTCCGCAAAGGTCAGCCTCCCCAAAACCTCCCATGTCCCTTAGGACCCACAAAAGAGAGAACGAGTTAGAGAAAACATCTCATTTGGGATCCACAAGCAAACATTTCCGAAAATACTTCATAGACAATGTAAATTAAAAACAGACTTTACAAGCTTTGAACAATTGCACAACAAAGGGTCAAAATGGTCCATTACAGACCAAAAATCTCTCACAAGTGTCCACATGACACAACCTTTATTTACAAGCCTAAAATGGCCACCAAACCCAACTAAAATAGGACTATTAAGCCTTCGGCTGTCCCTCTACATGCTAGGCAAAGTATGAACATACCAAAAGACACGGACATGCATAAGCATTACATCAAACATCCTGTTTAGAAGTTTGTCCGTGACATTCTCCCCCACTTATTCCTTCGACATCCTCGTCGAAGCCTTTGTGAACACTGCAACTCCTCGCCTTTGCTGAGTCTTCAATCTTCTGCTCCAACTGCAATGCGCCTCTTGGCTCCCAGCTGCTCTCCGCTACTGTTTTGAGTAGTCAAACCTTTGATCCGCCATGCTACTTCAACTCACCAATGACTCTGACTCTGGTGTGGGGTTGGCTGAGTTGTGTTGATCCTTGTTGATTCATGAGGATCCTCCATATGAAGGAAAATACCATCCTTACTATGCACCAGTCTCTCAAATGTTAGGACCCTTTTTCTAAGCTTTTGAATAATGTTTATTGAGTCTGTTTAGTCCAGTTATTTATTGAGTCGGTTTGGTTCAGTTAGAGTCAAGTAGAGGTTTATTTAATATTTATTTATTATTAGAGTTCAAGTCCTAATGGACTTTGGGTGGAACTCTATAAATAGGGATGTAACTGCTTCTTTTCAGTTATCTATGAAAAATACTATTCTGTCTTTTGACAAACCCTAGGAGGCCGATCCCCTCGAAGCGATCAAGGAGGCCGATCCTCTCGAAATGATCATCCCCTTTCTCTTCTTCTTTTTTATGATAAGACTTTAGGGTCTTATCATTTGGTATTAGAGTAGCGATCCTTGCCGTTCTCGTTGCAACGTAACTATTCAAAAAAAAAAAAGGAAAGAAAGAAAGAAAGAGAGAAGAAGAAGCAGCAACCGCAGCCATGCACCCTTGCTTCCCCTACTTCCGGCTAGCCCACCTGCCGCCCATCACTGCTCTCCGGCCAGCAATCGACTCTGCCCCACTTTCGGCCAGAGTCCACCGTTGCCTCCCACCTGAGCCACCACCACTGCCAGGAGATGATGCTGTCAGCGTCCCACTCCGCCGCAGCCCTGCTCCTCTTCTCCACTGCTATTATAGAGCAACTCCTTCTCCACCGCTGCCGCTGCTTCCCGGCCGAGCGATTACCGCCGCCCGCCTCCCAATCGCAACCATAGCCGTGCCCACCCCCCCCCCCCCCCCCCCCCCCACCCACCACACACCCCCACACCGCCCCCGCCCCCCCCCCCTTGGGTCATAGTCGCAACCGCTGGTTGCCGCAACCCCTGCTTCCCTTCTTCCCCACTGCCGCTACAAGGCAACTCCTTCTCCACCGCCGCCGCTGCTTCCCGGCCACTCGATCACCGCCGCCCGCCTCCTAACCGCAACCCTAGCCGTGCCCCCCCTGGGTCGCAGCCGCAGCCGCCGGTTGCCGCAGCCCTCGTTGCAACGGTTGTAGAAACAGAGCCACGACCCTCGCTGCCTCCTTCTCCACCGCCGCCGCTACGCTCCGACCAGCAACCACCGTTGCTGCCAGCCACCACAGCCTTCACCTCAACCCCCTCGCTCTGCACCATTGCTGCAGCCCACTTGCTCTGCATCGTTGTTGCAGCCGTCGGTTGCCACCACTACAGCCTCAACCCCGGTCGCTTCAACACCACCTCCCTCTTGTTCTGCCTCCGCTACTGCAGTTGTCGGTTGCCATCACCGTAGCCTCAACCCGGCTGCTCGACGATTGCTTCCTTGGGTCATAGTAGTCGCAACCGTCGCCTTTCAGCCTTGGCACTCTCATCTCACGCAGTGACAAAAACATAGGGCAACAACTCTTCCTCCGTTGCAGCCACCGCATCGGCGAGCCCTTGCCGACGCTACCCCCAACCGCACCACCATTGCTACCTCTCAGTCCTCAGCAGCAGTGATCCCTCCATGCAGCGACTGTAACAAGCATCGTTGCCTCTCACTAGTGCCTCCTTTCGTAGTGTGACAGAGACAGAGCAACGCTGCCTTCCATCCGCGCCGTCACAACCATCGTAGCGGCGAGCCCTTGCCGGTGCTGCCCCAGCCGCACCACCATTGCTGCCTCCTAGCCCTCAGTAGTAGTGATCCCTCCATGTAGCGACCACAGCAAGCATCGTTGCCTCTCATGTAGCGAACGCAGCTACATCCCCACATCCTCGCAGCAACCCTTCATTCAAATAGTGCTACCACCGATTGCATCACAACAACAACACCGAGTAGGGTAGTGATTTATGCCCTAGTCTTGACACCAGAAACAAGAGTTGAGATTACAGATTTACAGTCTTACAAAATGGCCACCGATAACTCAATGAAAGCACAAATGGAAGCATTGGAAATCAGAATTGAGAACCGACTACAAGAAACACTTAATAATTTTAAAAAAAGCCTACTGGAGAGCCTCAGCAAATTTCAACAAGATGGGAGCTCAAGTTCTACGTTGCACAGATATGGAAATACTGAAAAAGAGCCCCAAGATTGTGACACAATCTGTTCATATATGAAGGTGTATGGACAGCTCACCAAAATTTGTTAGACTTCTACAGTGTTAGAATATCAGAGTAGGTTTGAAAGATTATCAAATCAAGCTAGAGATTAGTCAGAACGATAACTTCTTGATACATTTATTGAAGGGCTTATTCCAGAGATCCGGTGTGAAGTTAAGTCTCATCAACCCCACACTATAATAGCTGCGATCTCATTCGCACATCTACATGAGAAAAAAATCAACAGGAAAAATCACGGAAACAGAAGTGACAACCACCAGATGATCAGTAAGCCACCCACCATATCTATTCCCAACCAAAGCCTTGACACCCGAGGACTAACCCAAGAAGAACTTAAGAAAAATTCAGCAAAGAGATTGTACTATGATGAAAAGTGGAGTATGAAGCACCAATGTAAACAAGGGTAACATATGATGATTGAGCCAATTGGAGAGGAACCGAATGCAGAAGAGTTGGACTTCAATCATAAAGGTATAAATTCTAGTGAAGACGTTGAACCTACCATACATACAATGCATACATTAGCCGACTACTCTAACCCGCAAACTATGGAAGTTGCCGGAACTCTAGAGCACCAGCCTATTATAGTTTTGATTGATATTGGTAGCACTAACAATTTTATGGACAGTGAGACTATTGACCGATTGGCCCACCACATTGAAGACTAAGACAGATTCGAAGTAAAGATCATTGATGGACGGATTTTCACTTATGATAACAAAGGTTCAAAGATAAAATTGATTATACAGGGCCAGAAGTTTCATGCAACGATTACTACACTAAAAGACCGACCTATTGCTTACACTATCAAAAAGTGGAGACCATACTTACTTGATCAACGGATTGTGATGTGTTGCAGGCTAAAGTGCTGAAAGAGAAGCTCCCAAAGATTGATGCTACTCAACCTTGAGGACAAGGCTGATTTGAAGAAGGTGGAACTGCTAGGACCCTTTTTCTGAGCTTTTGAATAATGTTTATTGAGTTTGTTTAGTCTAGTTGTTTATTGAGTCGATTTAGTTCAGTTAAAGTCGAGTAGAGGTTTATTTAATATTTATTTATTACTAGAGTTCAAGTCCTGATGGACTCCGGCTGGAACTCTATAAATAGGGATGTAACTACTTCTTTTCAATTATCTATGAAAAATACTATTATGTCTTTTGACAAACCCTAGGAGGCCAATCCCCTCGAAGCGATCAAGGAGGGCCGATCCCCTCGAAGCGACCGAGGCCGTTCCCCTCGAAGTGATCATCTCCTTTCTCTTCTTCTTTTTGACGATAAGACTTTAGGGTCTTATCAACTCACCAATGACTTTGACTCTGGTGTGGGGTTGGTTGAGTTGTGTTAATCCTTGTTGATTCCTGCGGATCCTCTAGATGAAGGAAAAGACCATCCTTACTATGCGCCAGTCTCTCAAATGCCTCATGCTACTTGAACTGGGTGGATGCTTGTTGGAGCTTTAACGAGCATCGCCTCGCAAACTTTCAAAGTTTTTGGTCCTTCCTCCACAAAATTTGCTCATCGACTCTTCTTTTACTTAGTTGTCACTTCCAAGTAGATTCGCATCACTTCCGCTTTCGATTGACATTCTGTTGGGAAATGAGGTGGATACTCTACTCTCAGTAGCACTGATCACCAATGGTGAGGATTTGACAACTATTGTCTTCTAATATCTTTGAAGGGTCTTTGAACCTGTGCAGAGCTCCTCTACTGGATAGATAAGAGAATTAGGGTACTCGGTTTCGCCCATTCTCTTAAGGGTTGAGAAGGCAAAGGTTACTTGACTTCACTCGCCTCCTCGAGGTTGTACTCCATGCATCGAGCTGGTTACTGGCCTTCGCCTACTCTTTGCTCACACTTCTGAAGCACTTGAAGTGTTTGCACTCCTTGTGTTGAGTTAGTTACTGTGATTTACCTTTTCAATGCCATCAAACTTCTGGAATGTAGGAAGTTTTCATCCCAACTTGGAGTAATTCTCTAATAGATTTGGTCGCCTATGGGATTGTATCATCTTCTCCATCAACCCAGCCGCCTACTCCACTAAGTAGCAAAGGTATAGCACTGTATATCGCCTGCTTCTTTCCTTGGTCGTGCACTCTTACATGACCCGAAGTCCTTCGCTTTCGGCTATCTTGATGAGAAGCTCATTGACACCGGTCTTACAAAGTTCCTTGGCCTCTGCCCTTCAGCCTTATCTCGGTACTTGGAGTTTGCCTTTATATACTCCACCTCCTCGGTCCCTTTCATGACTAAGCGCTCTCCCTCCATGAGAGCGAGGGATCAATGACTTTCACGGAAGTCCCACCTCTACGGTACCATGGCGCTGCCATGCCTATGGCCCTACTATCCGTCGCCTTGCATCTGCATCCCTTTTCTTCACGATCAGTAGATGTCTTTGTGGCACACCTGTGAGTCCACCTCCATTCTAACTGATGCTTGATTTTGGGTAGTTAAGTCCCTCTGGACTTATCGTCGCTTCCTCTCCCCTTTCGACCCTTGCTTCAATACCTCGGTATTCTCCAAGCAGATCCCTTTGGTCGATGGAAAGACAGACTATAACTCCCATGTATGGCCTCTGCCATCACATTGTAGGGTTTGCACCGATTCTGTTCTCCTTAGCTTCCTTGGTAGCAACGTTCGCTTACTCGACCTTGTCCTTTGACTTGTCGGGCTCCCTTAAGCGAATATGGGCTCTGGAGAAATCCAACTCTCAATTGCTTCGATCATACCTCTGCATGATCAAGTCCCTCCCATGGGACTTATTGGTACTTGCATTCGAACTTTTTCCTTGGTGAAACACAGCCCCCATATGCTAATAACCAAGGCTTCCATCTGATGAAAAATTCAATGCACGTACGAAAGACCCGCCTCTACGGTACCATGGTCTTCACTCCTTGAATCCATAGCCCTTCTTACCGTCGTGTTGTTCACTAAAGTGGAGCTTCCAGAAGCTCCCGATCATACCTCCATATAATTTAGTCCCTCATGGGACTCATTCATTTGTATCGCATTTCCACGAACTATTCCACCATGATCCACTGCACCATGTCGCCTCCTGGTGACATTTCTATTGCATTCTGATCCTTGTGGGATGAACTCAAATTGTGATCCCTCCATGTGTGGCCTCTGCCAATACATCGCAGGGTCTCTTCCACCTTCGATTTTGTTCGCTCCTTTGGCAATCGACCTTCATCCACCCACTCTTGGGTCACACCTAGATGAAGCATCGCTCTAGGATAGTCCGTCGTTGTGCTTCTGCTCAGTGTTCCATCTTCTATGCTGGCTCCCTTCATGCTCAAAGTAAATGCAAACTAAGATTTTAGAGTGGTTCGGTCAACGTGACCTACATCCACTATCGGCTTCCTCCTCCGATGAGGTCACCAGTGTCCACTAGAAGCCTTCCTTCAATAGGCGAAGGCCAACCACCCTTTTATAGCTTTTCTCCTTTTGACGGGCTTAGGAGATAACCCTTACAAGTTTCACTCCTCTCTTGAATGATCTCAACACTTAGAAGAAAGAAGGAGGAGAACTCTAGCTTTTACAATAATTTAAGGCCTCAAAGACTCAAGATTAAAGTAAGTTTTTTGTTACCCTTTCATGTAGGAAAGTGTGGGGTATTTATAGACCCCATTGAGTTCGAAAATGGAACCTAAAAGTGTTCATTCCTGAATTTCCGAGGTCTTGGCGGCACTATCGCCATTATTGGGTAGTACTACTGCCTATCGTAGGGCATTGGGCGGTACTACCACTCAGATTGGGCGGTAGTACCGCCTGACAGCACTCGAAGATCGAGCTCAGGCGGTACCACCACCTGACAAGGGCGGTACCACCGTTGGCAATAATAACTGCCGGTGGTACTATAGCTTGACAGGGGTGGTACCACCACCCAAAAATCCTAGGAGACCGAGTCTCCTAGGCGGTGCCACCGTCAGCCAAGATTTTAGGGTTCGAATGGGCTTTTCCATTCGGCCCAATTTGGGTCTATTAAGGGCCTAATTAGCCCCTGATTAAGTTAGTGGGATCACCTCTCAATCCTAACTTAATCTATACTCTAACTACGATAATTAAGATATCATTACTGCAATTTGTGTTAAGGTGCGTCAATCGCTTCTTCTGGCAAGCTTCCGACGAACTTCCGGCGAACATTTGACGAACTCTCAGTGATGCTCCAATGGACTCCTAGCAAGCTCCTGGACTTTGCGACGATCTTCTTGGTGAGTTTTGATGAGCTTCTATGGCAACAAGCCCCTGGACTTCTCAGCTAGTTCCCATAGAACTTCCGACGAACGTTCGGACTTCTGACGAACTCTCGAACTCCCATTGTGATCTTGATCTTGACTCTGGTATAACACCTGCTATATGTCTTACTACCATCATAGTTAATCCTGCACACTTTTCTCAACATATAGATTAGATCAACAAATGACAATTGACTTCATCATCAAAATCTGAGATTCAATAAAGAGAATGCTTGACCTCCTTCATCAACTCTTACATATCTATAGGGATTCAGGGATATACGATCTCCTCAGGTAACACAACTATCTATCTCACATGTGGTTTTCTATTTTGCGAGTTTTTGCACACCAATCTACGCATGACGATGAACACGTATAGGAGAATTTAGGGTTTTTGTTTTATGTTCTTCCGCTATGCATGTGATGTCACCCCCGAAGATTTCCCAACAGTGATATAAGAGCCAGGTTGTTCGTGCGATATATTGGTTTTGAACTACGTGTGTTATGTTTTAGGAAGAATTTTATCATTAATATCGTTGACGCCAAAGGCGAGAAAGGGCAGAAACTATTGCTGCCCTTACTGCCCACACAAAAGGTTGGCCAAAGGCTGCTTGCAGCCTTGGTAGTGAGCTCCCAAGGGAGTTCTCGGCCACATGTAGTAGGCCACCTATGTGCAGGGGCCGTAGGCGGTCCACGGGCGGTGGTCGTCCGCCCGCAAGCAAGACGCCTGCAGCACAGGCCACCTGCGCCCGCTTGTAGGGGCGGCGCCTGTGGGCATTGGGCCAACGGGCAAGCTCCCTTGCCGGCGGCATTCGCTGGTAGGGGCGGCACCCGCAAGGGGCTACCACCGCCCGCGAGCGAGGCGCCTGCAAGGGCGCCAACCCGAGGTGCGACACCGCCGGCTGGCACACTTGCCCACAAGGGCGCTGGCACTCGCAGGGGCGCCGACATTCATAGGGGCACCGCGCCCGCGGGGCGCACGCCCGTAGGGGCGGCGCCACCCGCGGGTAGGGGTGTTGCCCCCTCCCCCCAACGCAGAGGGCCATCGTCGGTAGTGTGATGGCGACCACAGCAAGCAGTAGGAGATGGGGAGGGTTAGGGATTTGGGAAAAAGATAGTTTTGCCCTTGTGAATTTGAGAAATTTCAATTCTATCCTTTTGTCCAAATTATGAAAATACCTCTCATAATTCAAAAAATTCCCTACATATCCCTGATTTCAAAAAATATTAATTAATTAAAAAATTTAATTGATTATTATTATTATTTTATTATTTCATAGTTGTATATGATGTTAATGTGTACATGTGATGTATAATATGTAGACGGATGATCATGTACCATGTGATGTGTGTACTTGTTGTACTTATTATTTTTGAAGCCTGCGAGCCTTCATTTTCTTTCTTGTTTATTGTTGGGTCTGTGTGTCTATAATTTAGTAGTAATCACACGAGGAGGCACAGCGGGAGCGTGAAAGCAATAGCGGGACTCATGAGGTCGAGATGGACGATCGCGATGGAGATGCGTCGAGATGCTAACGGAACTGACGATGACGAGATGGACAATCATAAGGTATGGAGATGCGCCACCGCACATATAGATCTTGATGTGAGTGATTAGGCCCACTAGCTCAGGCCTAATCATATTAGGATGTGGTCCATGATCATCTGGTGTGATTGCTCATTTGATGTGTAATTATTTATATATATATATATATATATATATTTGTATGCGATGTAGATATATATTAAATATGTATGTGTGTGACATGTCATATTAGGAGACCAAATAAAAAATCATCTCTCTTTATAATATTAAGTCGGTATACGTGAGACAATCAAATTGACCCACGTGGCCTACCATTGTTATAGGTAGAGACTGATTCCCAATGTATGTTGAGTTGGTCGAGTCACTCGAGGGCATATTGCTGAATCAAACTCATCTTATAACGATGGTGATGACTTAACCGAATACCATGGTTAGTCGAGTCACTTGAGGCCATGGTGGTTCGGAGGCTAAACAGGACGAGAATCATAAGGAGTTGTGATTGGCAAGAGTTGCCTACCTTTATGGTCTTAGCGTAATTGGTCGAGTCACTCGAGGTTACATTAAGATGCCGATTGGATCTCGATCCCCACTAGAGATCTACCGGGGGTCTTCGATTCACATATCGAAGGGAGTTGTGTGATTCACGAGAAAATAGTAGGAGTAGATTATGATAGAAGTCCTTATCTTATTATTTATTTTTTCTACAAAATCTATATGTTATTTATTTCTACTACATCTTTATTTTTAGAAATATGTCACATTCAAATCCCTTACGGGACATACTTAATGTCAATCGCCTCACTGGTCCAAATTACACCGATTGGCTCCGTAACTCGAGAATCGTTCTCACGACGGAGAAAATCACATACGTCCTTGATACAATGATGCTTACGCCCGAAGAAGGGGCAAGTGAGGATGAGATCACTCACTACGTGAAGTACAAAGACGATTCCACTCTTGCTCAGTGTTATATATTGGGCTCTATGACTACTGAGTTACAAAGACAGCATGAAAAGATTGATGCCATATCCATTCTCCTATATCTCCATAAATTGTTTGAGGAATAAGGAAGAACTCAGCGATATAAGATATCCAAGAGTCTCTTCCATGTTAGGATGATTGAGGGGACACCGATTCAGAACCATGTCCTTAAGATCATTGAGCGGATCAAGAAACTCACAAGTCTAGGAATGGTCCTAAAGGATGACCTGTGTATAGACCTTGTACTTCAGTCTCTACTAGATTTCTTTTCTCAGTTCATAATGAATTTTAATATGAACAATCTTGAGATAACTCTCCCTGAGCTCCTCAATATGTTGAGAGAGGTAGAAAGCACCATTAAGAAAGAGAAGCCAGTTCTCTATGCTGATGAGACCAGAAAGAAAAGGAAAGCAGAAAAGTCCCTTAAGAAGGGCAAGGGCAAGGGCAGATCGGGTAAAGCAAAGGTTGCTAAGAAAGACCCAACAAAGGACAAAGGCCAGTGCTTCCACTATAGCAAAGATGGGCACTAGAAGAGGAACTGCAAAAAGTATTTTGCAGAGAGGGTGAAATAGAAGCTTGGAGAAGTTTCAGGTACATTAATGATCAGTCTCTAGTTGTCAGATTTTTATGATAGTGCATGGTATTGGATACCGATAGTGCTTATCACATCTGTAATTTGTTGTAAATTCTGGTAATGCCTAGGAGATTGGTGTAAGGATCTTTTCATAATGGTTTATTTATGCTAGACACTACTCTACATATCATGAATGTAAGTGTGTCCAAGACGAAACGAGATGAGGTGAACAATACATACCTATGACATTGTAGGTTGGGTCATATCCATGAGGGAATGATTCAAAAGTTACTAAAGGATAGATATTTAGATCCATTTGATTATGAGTTATATGCAACTTGCGAGCCTTGCCTTTATGGAAAGACGACCAACTCTCCATTCAATGGAACTGAAGAGAGAGCCACTGAGTTATTGGAACTCATACATTGTGATATATGTGGTTCCATGTCAACTCATGTCATAAGTGGTTACTCCTACTTCATTACTTTTACGGATGATTTCTCAAGGTATAGACATATGTACTTAATGAAGTATAAGTCTGAGATCTTCGAGAAATTCAGGGAGTATAAGAATGAAGTAGAGAATCAAACTGAAAAGAGTATCAATACTCTTCGATCAGATCGAGGAGGTGTGTACTTGAGTACAGAGTTCATCCAATTCCTCAAGGACCATGAGATTCTATCCTAATAGATACCTCCTTATATACCTAAGCACAATGGTGTATCTGAAAGGAGGAATTGTACACTATTAGATATTGTGTGATCCATAATGAGTTTCACTGACCAACCTACCTCATTCTGGGGATATGCCCTAGAGATTGTAGATTACCTTCTGAATAGAGTTCCAACTAAGTCGGTAGTGTCTATACCATATGAGATATAAAAAGGGAAACAACTCGATATCCAGGACGAAATGATGCATATTCGTGGGATACCCCAAGGAAACTAATGGATATTATTTCTATCATTCGAGGACCAAAATGTCTTTGTTGCCAAGAGAGCAGTGTTCCTTGAGAAAGAACATATTCTTGGCAGAGACAGTGGGAGCATGATAGAGTTGAGAGAGGTTGGAGAGCCTAGCTCAAACACCATTCCACAACCCGAGTCTGTTCAGGTACCTAGCACACAAGTTTCAACTTTACATAGGTTTGGTAGAGTATCTCATCCTCCTAAGAGATATATAAGACATATTAGAGGAGAGAATGTTGAGGATATTGATCCTCAGACCTACAAGGAGGCTATTATGAGTATAAACTTTGGGAAACGGCAAGAAGTCATGAATTCTGAGATGAATTCCATGTACTCTAACAAGGTTTAGAACATAGTTGATACACCCAAGGGTATTGTACCCATCGGTTGCAAGTGGATCTTCAAGAAGATGATCGAAGTAGATGGAAAGGTAGAGACCTATAAAGTAAGGTTAGTGGCTAAGGGGTATTGTTAAAGGCAAGGTGTTGACTATGACGAAACCTTCTCAACTATAGCCATGCTAAAATCCATCCGAATTCTATTGGCAATTGCAGTATACTATGATTATGAGATTTGGTAGATAGACGTGAAAACCGTATTCCTCAATGGAAACCTTGAGGAGGAGGTGTATATAATACAGCCTTAGCGATTCGTGTCCAAGGACTGTGTAGATAAGGTGTGCAGGTTGCTTAGGTCCATTTATGGACTAAAGAAAGCTTCCTGAAGTTGGAACATATGATTTGATGAGGCAATCAGATCTTATGACTTCGTTAAGAACGAAGATGAGCCTTGTGTGTACAGGAAGGTAAGTGGGAGCACTATCACCTTCTTGGTGTTATATGTGGATGACATCTTCATAATTGAGAATGATGTAGGAATGCTATCCACGATAAAGACTTGGTTATCTAGACATTGTTGAATCTCGGATTTTGATGATGAAACCAATTAATAGTATTTATGATTTGATCTATATTTTGAGTGACGCAGGAAGCTTCGATCAAGCAGAGACAATTTAAGCAGGAAGAATCATATTGGGATGGAGTGGAATATGTTAGAAGATTGGATGATGCACCAAAGGATCAGTTGACATATCGATAGAAGGCTTCGAGCCATGGGTTTAGGCATCAGGCCAAGAAGAGTGGAAATTGCATCAAGGAAATTAGAATTGCAGAGGTCAACTGGCCGATTGGACAATAGGCTGCAAAAGAGGACGATGCACCGAAGAATCGGATGAGGCGTCGATAAACCAATAACATGCCGGACAACATTTGATTAGGCTTGTAGTAATTGTCTAGATCAAAGTAGGATTTAAATGTATAGGATTAACTATGATAGTAATCAAGGCATAAAGTAAAATGAAATCCCAGAGTCAAGAATGAGATTTCGTTGGGAGTTCGAGAGTTCGTCGGAAGTTCTACCGGAATTGACCGAGAAGTCTAGGAGCTTGCTAAAGAAGCTCATTGGAACTCCCCAAGAAGATCGTTGTGAAGTCCAGGAGCTTTCCAGAGTCTGTTGGAACATTGCTGAGAGATCATCGAAAGTTCGTCGGAAGGTCGCCGAAAGCTCGTCGGAAGAAACCTAGACTTACTAGGCTTATTTAGCTTAATGTATGCCTTAAAATTCATAGTTAGTACATAATTGGGTTGGAATTAGGCTAACTTAATTAGGGACCAATTGAGCTGAAATTGGGAGTGATTTGGGCTTATTGTTAGGCCCATTCAACGACCCAAATGTTGGGCCAAGCAGTGGCACCGCCAAAACAAGCAGTAGAACCACTTGTGAGTTAGAAAACTCGAAAAACTCGATCTCCAAGGCTATCAGGCGGTGGTACCGCCAGACTGGGCAGTGGTACCGCCTAGTGATAGTGTGTTAGGTGGTGGTACTGCCTAATGCAGGTGGTGGTACCGCCTGTACTCGGAAGACCCGGAAGTTTAAATTTTTGGCTCCATTTTTTAAATCATTTAGGGCCTATAAATACCCCACTTAGGCAGCAAGAAAGGAGGAAGAATTCTAGAGGACAAAACTGAGTAAACTTTGCTAAAACTTTAAGTTCCCTCCTCCTAGTGCTTAGAGTTAATCTTAAGGGAGGTATGTGAGGGAATACTCATAAAAGAGTGACTTATAAAAGTTATCTCCTAAACCTATGAAAAGGAGAAAGTATTGTAAGAGAGTAGTTGGTCTTCACCCATTGAAGGAAGACCAATAGTGGATGCCGGTAGCCTCAATGGAGGAGGAATTGAGAATGTATGTAGGTCACGACGACCGAACCATTATAAAATCTGGTTTGCATTTCTTTTGGTGCAATTTACCTTTACTGCAAACTACCCTACTTTACATTCACTGCACTTTCAAAGTTAAGCATTTTTTCGAAATTAGTTTTATCGAAACGAAGATTTTCAAACTGACATTTTTATCCACTACACTAATTCACCCTCCCTTTTAGTGCCAACTCATTCCTAATAGTTGGTATCAGAGTCATGTTTTTCTTATTTGGTTTAACACCCTAAGAGAATGGCTCTTTTTGGTTTTTAAGAGGATAACTCTCTCATTCATCCTCCCATGTTCAATGGATGAGAGTTTTCTTGCTTTCCTTGGATTTAAATTTATGGAATATTATCGAAAATAGATTTCATAAGTCTTCTCTTCCAATGAACGATTAGAATGATTTGGAGAAGAAGACTTTCTCTTTAAATGCAAAGGCTATGAATGCCTTATTTTGCACTTTAGATAAAAAACGAGTTCAATTGAGTGCCAATTTATGAAATGACTTTTGACATTTGGCACATGCTCAAAATCACACATGAAGGCATGAATAGAGTAAAAGAGTCTAAAATAAATCTTTTGATATATGATTTTGAGTTGTTTCAAATGAAACCAAACGAGAATATTGGAGACATATACACTCGTTTTACAGATGTCATCAATAGTCTAAAAGCACTTAGCAAATGCTTTTTGAATTTTAAACTTATTAATAAAATCTTGAGATCCCTACCAAAGAGTTAGGACTCTTTTGAACTTGTTAATAAAATCTTTGAATTTTTGAATCAAAGAACTTGAACCATTTTCCGATTGAAAAACTTATTGGGTCTTTGATGACATATGAAATTAATTGTATGACACAAAATGAACTTGAGAATAACCTTCCAAGGAACAAGAAGGATTTTGCACTTAGAACAAAAGAAGACCACTCGAGCGAAAGCTCAAGTGATGGTGAACTTGAACTCCTCACTATAAAATTTAAAAAGTTCATGAAACAAGAATTAAAGAACAAAAATAAAGTTAAAAAGAATGCAACTACTTACTATGAACATAAGAAGAAGGAAGCACTCTGGGATGAATTGAGTGTTAGGAAAAGAGTCGGCACTAAGAGGGGGAGTGAATTAGTGTAGGTAAAAATTACGTCGGTTTAAAACTTCGTTGTGATTAAATCCGTTTTCGATGAAAAACTATTTCATAAAGGTATTAACTTTGAAAGTATATAGAAGAGCATAGTGGATGTAAAGCAAGTAAAGTGATTTGCAGTAAAGTAAATTACATAAGAGAAATGCAAACCAGAATTTTATAGTGGTTCGGTCATCGTGACCTACATCCACTTCACCGATTCCTCTTCCATCGAGGCCACTGGAATCCAATATCGATCTTCTTTCAATGGGCGAAGACTGACTATCCTTTTACACGCCTCTTCTCCTTTTCATAGGTTTAGGAGACAACCTTTTATAACCCTATTTTACAAGGTATCCCTCTCACACCTCCCTTAGAATACTATCTAAGCTTTAGGAGGATGGAACTCAACTTTCTAAGGTTTACAACTTTATAATCAAAGGGTTTTGTTTATATTTCTTGCTTATCTATACAGGAATAGCTGGGGTATTTATAGGCCCCAAATGTATTCAAATTTAAAGCTCAAAATTCAAACCCCCGAAATTTTAGGGTACGGGCGGTACCACCGCCTATAGCCTGACACTGGACGGTACCACCGCCCAAACAGTCTCAGAGACTGAATTTGGGTGGTACCATCACCCAGACTGGCGGTACCACCACCTGACACAGTCTCAGAGACTATGTCATGACGGTTTCACTTGTTTGGTCACTGTTTGGGCCTTTCTCTTAGCCAAACACCACCCAAACTTAGCCCAACTGTCCCCTAATTGGGTTGATCCAATTCTAATCCCTATTTTGTACTAACTATGAATGTTAAGACATTTACTAAACTAAACAAAGTCTGTAAGTCTAGGTTTCTTCCGGTGAGCTTCCGGCGATCTTCCGACGAACTTCCGACGATCTCTCATTAATGTTCCAGCGGACTCCCGGCAAGCTCTTGGATTTCATGATGATCTTCTTGGCAAGTTCCGATGAGCTTCTTTGGTAAGCTCTAGGACTTCTCTGTCAATTCTGATAGAACTTCCGACGAACGTCCGGACTTTCGACGAACTCTCGAACTCCTAATGAAATCGTGTTCTTGACTCTGGGACTTCATTTTGCTTTATGCCTTGCTATTATAGTTAATCATGCATATGTAAAAACACACTTCAATCTAGACAATTATTACTAAGCATGAATCATGTTGTCCGGCACGTTAGTTGTTCATCGATGCTTCGTCCGATTCTTTGACGCATCGTCCTCTCTTGCGGCCTATTGCCCAATTGGCCAGTTGACCTCTGCAACTCTAATATCCTTGGTGTAATTTCAGCTCTTCTTAGCCCGATGCCCAAATCCTTGGCCCGAAGCTTTCTATCGATATGTCATCCAATCCTCCGGCTAGACGTCCAATCTTCTAACATGTCCCATTAGCCCAACATGATTCTTCCTGCTTTAATTGTCTCATCCTGATCGAAGCATCTTGCATCATAAAAAACGTAGATCAATTCATAAACACTTATCAATTGGTTTCATTATCAAAATTCGAGATTCAACAATCTCTCCCTTTTTTATGATGACAACCAATTGATGACGGAGTTTAAACAAACTCCCCCTATCAATATGTCATATTGATAGAGACTCTTGGATTCAAAAATTCAAGTAACATGTTATCATAAACTTATGCATAACATCATACTTCTCCCCCTTTGTCATAAAAAAAAGGAGAAGTGCAACTAGCAAGTGTTTTTAGACATCCAAGTTCAAATCATTGCATAATAAATCTCAAGTTTTATCATCATTATGAGAGGGATACCTTGTAAAAGAATAGGGATTTGATTTTTATTCATGAACTTTTAGTATGTGATGATCATTTGTAAGAATAGGAATTTGATTTTGTATGGATATCTTGATCTTTTTGTTAAAATAGAAGCTTGATTCAATAAAACTCATTTATTATGGATTTGACTTGGTTCAAATTTTTTCATGAATTTGGTTCTTGTTTTTTTTTAAAATAAATTTCTCCTTTACTTTTCTTCCTGTTCTTCTTATATTTTTATGACAAAGGAATAAAAAATTTACTAAGAAGAACCAAAAAGCTCTTAAGCAAAAATGCTAGCTTCTCATTTTTCATGCAAAGTTCTTGCTTAGCTTCTCATTTTTGCTAGCTTGGATAAATTAGTGTAAAACTTACTTGGCATGCTTTCAAACACTTGCATTGTTGAATGATTCTCCTTTTTGTTGATGACAAAAGGAGAGAATAAATGATGAGTGTTTGGTACTAACAATCTTGAAGTGATAAATGCTTAAAAGTGTTGATTTAATATTTGGTATCATGAATGCTTTAGTATCATGTATGAGAAATGCATGAAGTAAGAATGAAATGAAAGTTCTTAAAATTGTGCATGTTTTAATTTGAAATTATAATGATGCATAACCATATTAAAAAAGAAATGATACTTTAACTTTATCATGATTTGAAAATTGATGTAAATGGAAAATAATTGCAATATTGTATTCTTCCTTTCTTTTTTATAATGACAAAAGAGAAGAAAAATTGTCAGCTCAAGATGCAAAATTTGGAAACTTGCACATTGCAAAAGAAGCAAACTTGCTAGCTTGCTCATCTCAAAAGAGAAACAAGAAGTGCTATCTTGATTATGTATGATTTTATGATGACATGTTGCTTGGATTAAGGATTAAACTTGCCTTGACTTTAATTCATTTTGAATTCAAGGTTAATCTCACATATGCCATATTGATAGGGGGAGTTAAGGTTAACTCCGTCATCAATTGGTTGTCATTATCAAAAAGGGGGAGATTATTGAATCTTGGATTTTGATGATGAAACCAATGGATAGTGTTTATGAATTGATCTATGTTTTGAGTGACACAGGAGGCTTTAATCAAGGAGAGACAATCAAAGTAGGAAGAATTATGTTGGGCCGGAGTGGAACATGTCAAAAGATTGGACGTCACACCGAAGGATCGATCGACTTATCGACAAATGGCTTCGGGCCATGGGTTCGAGCATTGGGCCAAGAAGAGAGAAAATTACACCAAGGAAATCGGAGTTGCGGAGGTCAACTAGCCGATTGGGCAATAAGCCGCAAGAGAGGACGATGCGCCGAAGAATCAAACGAGGCGTCGATGAACCAATGACATGCCGGACAATATTTGATTAGCTTTGTAATAATTGTCTAGATCAAAGTAGGTTTTAAATGTACAGGATTAACTACGATAGTGATCAAGGTGTAAAGTAAAATACAGTCCCAGAGTCAAAAATGAGATTTCGTTAGGAGTTCGAGAGTTCGTCGGAAGTCCGAACGTTCATCGGAAGTTCTATCAGAATTGATTGAGAAGTCCAGGAGCTTATCAAAGAAGCTCATCGGAACTCGCCAAGAAGATCATTGTGAAGTCCAGGAGCTTGCCAGGAGTCCATTGGAATATTACCGAGAGATTGTCAAAAGTTCGTCAAAAGGTCGCCAGAAGAAACCTAGACTTACCAGGCTTATTTAGCTTAGTGTATGCCTTAAAATTCATGGTTAGCACATAATTGGGTTAGAATTAAGCTAACTCAATTAGGAGCTAATTGGGCCTAAATTGAGAGTGATTTGAGCTCATTGTTAGGCCCATTTAATGACCCAAATGTTGTGCTTGGCGGTGGCACTGCCAGAACAGGCAGTAGAACCGCTTGTGAGTTGGAAAACTCAAAAAACTCAGTCTCCATTCATTGAAGGAAGACCGATAGTGGTGCCGGTGGCCTCAACGGAGGAGGAATCGGGAGTGGATGTAGGTCACGACGACCGAACCACTATAAAATTTGGTTTGCATTTCTTTTGGTGCAATTTACCTTTACTGCAAACTACCATACTTTACATTTACTATGCTTTTAAAGTGAAGCATATTTCCGAAATCGGTTTTATCGAAACGAAGATTTCAAACTGAAATTTTTATCTGCTGTATTAATTCACCCCCCCCCCCCCCACCCCCCCCTCCCCCTCCTAGTATCGACTCGTTCCTAATGGACACTTCTCCATGAAGGACTTAGGAGAAGCATCCTATATCTTGGGGATTCGGATCTATAGAGATAGATCTAATAAGATGCTTGGCTTGTCTCAGTCTAGGTATATAGACAATATTGTCAAAAGGTTTGACATGAAAAATTCGAAGAGAGGTCTCGTATCGATGAGACATGGGATATCACTTTCTAGGAGTATGTCCCCAAAGACTCCTAAAGAAAGGGCAACCATGGATAGGATACCCTATGCCTCAGCGATAGGGTCTATCATGTATGTCAAGCTATGTACCAGGCCTGATATAGCATATGCTTTGAGTGTCACGAGCAGGTATCAGGCGGATCCAGGCTTAGAGCACTAGAAAGCAGTAAAGTATATCCTCAAATACTTGAGAATGACTAAGGACTTTTTACTAGTATATAGAGGTAGTAGCCTCAGAGTTGAAGGCTACATAGACTCGAGTTTTCAATCTAATGTCAATGATAGCAAGTCGAATTTGGGGTGTGTGTACACCCTGAATGGAGGAGCAGTATGCTAGAAAAGTTTCAAGCAAGATACTAATGCTAACTAGACCATAAAGGCAGAGAACATTACTGTAGTAGAGGCAACAAAGGAGGGAGTCTGGATGAAGAAGTTTATCATAGATCTAGGAGTCATGTCGGGCAACGAAGAGCCAATTCTCTTGTATTGCAACAACTACAGGGTGATTACTCAAATGAGGGAACTCGGGTCTCATCAGAAGTGTTCTGAGTAGGTTCCAGCTTATTAGAGAGATCGTAGCCGGAGAAGATGTAGTAGTGGAAAGAGTTTCATCCGAAGATAATATTGTAGATCCATTGACAAAGCCATTATCTTATATTGTCTTTGAGTATCACAAAGGTCTGATGGGAATTAAATACATAGGTGATTGGCTTTAGGTCAATTGGGAGATTACTAGTCATAGGTGCCTTGCAAGCCAATAACGTGAGTGATGGCACATGACACAAATTCTTTATTGCTTATTATATTTTGGCATTTTATCACTTTATATTATTTGTTACATATATGCATATATATATATTATGATGTCCATGGATCTGTGCAATGGGAATCGGATCGTGATGAGATCATGATAATGAGACCGATTCAACTTTAAACACAGACCCTAAATAATCATGGTCATAGGTTACTCGAAAGGGACATCGAGATAACTAGATAGACCAGTGTGCTATATACTCGTCCATATGATGGAAGTAACTAGTCTCATAGCTGCTTATGTGGGGACACTAAGGATATAGTGTAGGTGCTCATTGGAGAATGAGTTCACTAATTGATCTGTGTTGAATCTCGGATTTTGATGATGAAGTCAATTGACAATTGTTTGACTAATCAGTGTGTTGAGATAAGTGTGAAGGATTAACTACGATGAAAGTAAGACATGCAGCAGGAGTTGCGCGGGAGTTATAACAATGATCACGTTGGGAGTTCGAGAGCTCGACGGAAGTTCGGACAGTCGTCGGAGGTTCTGCGGGAACAAATCCGAGAAGTCCAGAAGCTTGCCAAAGGAGCTCTTCGGAACTTGCCAAGTGGATTGTCGCAGTCCACGAGTTCACCGGAAGTCCGCAGGAGCATCACCGAGGGTTCATCGGATGATCGACGGAAGTTCACCGGAAACTCGCCGGAAGAAGCAAGTGACACACCGAAGCAAGCTGCAGAATATGTCTTAGGAAATAATCGTAGTTAGCACTTTGATTAAGTTAGAAATGGGAGGTGATCCCACTAGCTTAATCTTGGGGCAATTGGGCCCCTGAAGAACTCAAATTGGGTCGAATGGTTCAACCCATTCGGACCCAAGTTGCTGTGGGAGGTGCAACCGCCCAGGCAAGGAGGTAGCACCGCCCAGGCTATGTCTCCCAGCGAGACTGGGCGGTGCAACCGCCCCAACCAAGAGGTGCAACCGCCCAGGGCTTAGTCTCCGAGCGAGACTGGGCGGTGCAACCTCCTCTGTCAGGAGGTAGCACCGCCAGAGCTCAAGTTTCGAGCTCTGCCAAGCGGTGCAACCTCCCCAGTCAGGCGGTGCAACCGCTTGAGCTCGGTCTTCGAGCTCTGGCAGAGAGGTGCAACCGCCCCTGACAGAGGTAGCACCGCCCAGAGGCTCAGTCTTCGAGCTCTGCCAGGAGGTGCAACCTCTCCAGTCAGGAGGTGCAACCGCCTGATCCCGGAATTCCGGGATTTGATCATTTTGAGCTCCAAATTTGAACTGGGTTGGGGCCTATAAATACCCCACCCATTTAGTACTGAAAAGATATAGAACTACACCAAATTCTTGATCTTTTCTGTGATTCTAAGAGCTCAAATTTGTGTTAAGTCCAAAAGTTCTCCTCTTTCTGTTCTTCAAGTCATGAGTTGTAAAGAGAGAAGAGAAAGGTTCTGTAAGGGTTGTCTCCTGAGCCCGTCAAAAGGAGTGAAACTGTAAAAGGGCAGTTGGCCTTCGCCTATTGAAGGAAGGCCTCTAGTTGATGTCGGTGACCTCGTTGGTGGAGGAAGCCAAAGTGGAGTAGGTCAAGACTGACCGAACCACTCTAAATCTCTGGTTTGCTTTCATTTTGAGCACTTTATCATTACTGCAAACCTCCTACATAGCTACTGCTCTCTACGGTTTTACGAACAAGTTTCTAAGTTCTGTTCTTTCCGAATCTGCATTCAGACGTAAATCGGTGTTTTCGTACGATCTCTACATTGTGGTTTACACTTACGTTTCGATTCTATTTATAACTGCAAACTGTCTTCTGCGCTTTTACGAACGAGTTTCTTTGCAGTTTACATTTACGTTTTGATTCTGTTTATAACTGCAAACTGGCGCTTTTACGAACGAGTTTCTCTACAGTTCACGTTTACATTCCATTTATAACTGCAAACTGACTTCTGCGCTCTTACGAATGAGTGTCTAAGTTCAAATCTTTCCGAATCTATGTTTTGACGTAAAACTGTGTTTAGACGCAAACTGCGCTTAGACGCAATCTGCGCTTAAGATGCAAACTGCGCTTAAACGCAAACTGCGCTTAGACGCAATCTGAGCTTCGACGCAATCTGCGCTTAGACGCAAACTGCGCAAACTGCACTTAGACGCAATCTGAGCCTAAGACGCAAACTGCACTTAGATGCAAACTGTGCTTAGTCGCAATCTGCATTTAGACGCAAACTGCATTTAGACACAAACTGCATTTAGACGCAAACTACGTAAACTACGCTTAGACGTAAACTGTACTCAATCATAAGTAATCTTAGAATCGGCTTTTGCATCAAAATAGTTTCTATCAAACAAACGCAGCTTTCGTTTTTAATCGCTGAAAGATTTCCGCTGCACTAATTCACCCCCCCCCCTTCTTAGTGCTCTCGATCCTAACAATTGATATCAAAGCCCGGTTAACTCTCAAATGGATTAAAACCCAAGAGAGATGGCTTATGCCGGAAACCAAGAGGGCCATTCCATTACACGTCCACCCATGTTTAATGGGACAGACTACACCTATTGGAAGACCCGAATGAGGATCTTCCTTATTTCTATGGACGTTGAACTCTGGAATCTTGTCGAGAATGGTTTTTCAAAGTCTTCTCTTCCAATGATCGATTGGAACGATTCGGAGAAGAAGGCTTTCGCTCTTAATGCAAAGGCTATGAATGCCTTATTTTGCGCACTTGACAAAAACGAGTTTAATCGTGTTTCGATTTATGAAACTGCATTTGATATTTGGCACACACTCGAGGTGACTCATGAAGGCACAAGTAGAGTGAAAGAGTCAAAAATCAATCTTTTGTTACACTCTTTTGAACTTTTTCGGATGAAACCGAGTGAGACTATTGGCGACATGTTTACCCGTTTCACGGATGTTGTCAACGGTCTAAAAGGACTCAGAAAAAGTTTTTCGGATTTTGAGCTCGTAAATAAGATACTAAGATCCCTTCCTAAGAGTTGGGATCCTAAAGTCACTGCTATTCAAGAGGCAAAAGATCTAACCAACTTTCCTCTTGAAGAACTAATTGGGTCATTAATGACCTACGAGATGACTTGCAAAGCTTATGAAGAGCAAGAAGACATCCTTCCAAAGAACAGGAAGGATATGACACTTAGAACTTTGGAAGACCACTTGAGAGAAAACTCAAGTGATGAGGACTGTGACGATGACTTGGCACTTCTAACAAGAAAATTTAAAAAGTTCATTAAAAGAAACAAGTTTAAGAATGATACTAAAAATAAACTTGAACCCAAGAAGGATCAAGTTATTTGCTATGAGTGCAAAAAGCCGGGACACTACAAGAGTGACTGTCCTCAAGCCAAGAAGAGAACAACAAAGAAGAAGGCGCTCAAAGCAACATGGGATGATTCGAGCGCGTCTGAAGAAGAGGAGTCTAACACCGAGCAAGTTGCTCATTACGCCTTAATGGCCATCGGAGAGGAGGTAACGAATTTATTAGATGCTGATTTATCTTTCGATGAACTATTAAATGCCTTCCATGACTTATTTGATGAATGCAAGATTATCAATAGAAAATACAAATTGTTGAAAAAAGAACATGATAGTCTTACTTGTGATTTTGATAAGTTAAAAATTGAACATCATGATAGTTTAAATTCATGTATCAAATGTCATGATCTAGAAACTTTTCAAAAAGAAAACCTGCTACTCAAGGACACCTTAAAGAAATTCGAGGTTGGTAGCAAGTCATTAAACATGATCCTTGCAAACAAGGGTCACGTTCCAAAAAGAAGTGGAATTGGATTTGTGAGAAGTCCTCACCTAAATCCAACCACCTTTATAAAAGGACACATCTTACATGTTCAACACCAAGCAAAATGGAACTTTTGTTGCAAAATTGGACACAAGACACTTTACTGTCCATTCAAGAAAATTAGTCCAAACAAATTGATTTGGGTTCCTAAAGGAACCATGATAAACTCTATGCAACATGATAAATAATGTAGATCTATCTTTGAGGCACCCAAAAGCAAATGGGTACCTAAAAATTATCCTTTCTTATAGAAACTCACACCATCGCAAGCTAGGAGCAAGAGATGGTACCTTGATAGTGGATGCTCAAGGCATATGACTAGAGATCCATTTCAATTCTCTAAGCTCACTAGCATAGACAAAGGCTATGTTACCTTCGGAGACAACAACAAGGGTAAAATCATTGGCAAAGGAACCATAGGTAACAAATCCAACTTCTTTATTGAAGATGTTTTATTAGTTGATGGTTTAAAACATAACCTCTTGAGCATTAGTTAATTATGTGATAAAGGATACACTGTCAAATTCGAATCTAATGCTTGCATCATTGAAAAACCACATAAGAACATGTCTATGATTGCATTAAAACAAAATAACGTATACACTATTGACATCAATGATTTATGTGATGAAATGTGTTTTGCGGTTATGAATGAGGATGCTTGGCTATGGCATAGAAGATTAGGTCATGCTAGCATGAAATTAATCACTCAAATATCATCTAGAGAACTTGTAAGAGGAATTCCTCATATCAAGTTCATCAAAGATAATATATGTGATGCTTGCCAATTGGGTAAACAAATTAAGGGTAGTTTCAAAGCTAAGAATCAAATAAGCACCTCTAGTCCCTTACAATTGATCCATATGGACTTATTCGGACCAATCTCTACATCGAGTCTTGGAGGTAGCAAGTACGCCTTTGTCATTGTTGATGACTATAGCCGATATACATGGACCTACTTCTTAAAACAAAAGAATGAATGCTTTAAATATTTTACCAAGTTTTGTAAACTTGTTCAAAATCAGAAGGGTTCTATGATTTCGTCAATTAGAAGTGATCATGGTGGAGAATTTTAAAATCATGACTTCCAAGAATTCTGTGAACTCAATGGATACAACCATAACTTCTCTACTCCAAGAAATCCTCAACAAAATGGGGTAGTAGAAAGAAAAAATCGAAATTTACAAGAAATGACAAGAACCATGTTGAATGAACATAGCCTACCCAAATATTTTTGGGCCGAAGCCGTAAACACTGTATGCTATATTTTGAATAGAGTTCTAGTAAGACCCCTACTCACCAAAACTCCTTATGAGTTATGGAATAACAAAAAACCCAATGTCTCATATTTTAAAGTCTTTGGATGTAAATGTTTTATCTTAAATGAAAAGGATAACTTAGGAAAATTCGATGCTAAATCTGATGAAGGAATCTTTCTTGGTTATTCTTCGGTTTCTAAAGCTTTTCGTATTTTCAATAAAAGAACTTTAATTATTGAAGAATCCATCCATGTTGTTTTCAATGAGATTTCCGAAATTAGGAAAAATGATCTTGACGATGATGTTAATTTTGATTCTTTGAATTTAAACGCAACCCCGTCTCCAACTAGCAACTTGGATGCATCCACTTCCCAGATTTCCTTACCCAAGGATTGGAAGTATGTAGATGCTCATCCTAAGGAGCTAATCTTAGGAGACACATCAAAGGGGGTTCAAACACGATCTTCTTTTAAAAATTTTTGTGCCAATGCCGCCTTTCTCTCCCAAATTGAATCCAAATGTGTTGATGAAGCCATGAAAGATGATTCATGGATTATCGCAATGCAAGATGAATTGAATCAATTTGAGAGAAATGAGGTGTAGACGCTTGTTCCTAGGCCAAATGACTATTTAGTAATTGGTACTAAATGGGTCTTTAGAAACAAGCAAGATGAAATTGGTATCGTGGTTAGAAACAAGGCTAGATTAGTGGCCAAAGGTTTCAACCAAGAAGAAGGTATCGATTATGAAGAAACCTTCGCTCCTGTGGCTCGATTGGAAGCCATAAGAATGCTCCTTGCCTATGCTAGTAGTAATGATTTTAAATTATTTCAAATGGATGTTAAAAGCGCTTTTCTTAATGGATTTATTTCCGAAGAAGTCTATGTTGAACAACCTCTTGGATTTGAAAATAATAGTCTCCCTAATCATGTGTTTAGATTAACTAAAGCTCTCTATGGTTTAAAACAAGCTCCAAGGGCTTGGTATGAGAGACTTAGTTCTTTTCTTATTGAAAATAATTTCATAAAAGACAAGGTTGATACTACATTATTTATCAAGAACTTTGAAAATAATTTTCTCATTGTTCAAATTTATGTTGATGATATTATCTTTGGCTTTACGAATGAATCTCTTTGTGAATCCTTTGCCAAAACTATGAGTCTTGAATTCGAAATGAGTCTAATGGGAGAGTTAACATTCTTCTTAGGTCTACAAATCAAACAACTAAGCAATGACATCTTTATTAGTCAAACTAAATATGCTATGAGTTTACTAAAGAAGTTTAATATGAATAACTCAAAAGCTATTAATACTCCTATGAGCACTTCCACTAAGTTAGAAATTGATGAAAGTGGAGAAAGCTTCGATAAAAAAACCTACAGGGGTATGATAGGAAGTTTACTTTACCTCACTGCAACTAGACCAGACATAATGTTCAGTGTAGGACTTTGTGCTAGATTTCAATCAAACCCTAAGATATCTCATCTCAAAGCAGTTAAAAGAATACTCAGATATCTTAATGGTACCACAAATCTAGGATTATGGTATCCAAAATCAGAGAAGCTTGAGTTAATTGCTTATGCTGATGCGGACTTCGCTGGCTGTAGACTAGATAGAAAAAGCACATCAGGTACATGTCAATTCTTAGGACATGCCCTTGTTTCCTGGTCATCTAAGAAACAAAACTTGGTTGCACTATCAACAACCGAAGCTGAATATATTGCAGCAAGTGCATGCTGTGCACAAGTTGTTTGGATGAAAAATACCTTAGAAGATTATAAAGTTCATCTTCAAAATATTCCCATTAAATGTGATAACACAAGTGCAATATGCCTAACAAAAAACCCTATACAACACTCAAGAACAAAACATATTGACATCAGACATCACTTTATACGAGATCATGTTACGAATCATGATGTAATCATAGAATTCATTGATACGAAACATCAACTAGCTGATATCTTTACAAAACCTCTAAGTGAAGAACAATTTGATTTCATAAGAAGAGAATTAGGAATGTTGATGTGTCCGAATACTTAAACTAGTTAAAATTATTTTTCGGACGTTATTAATTACTATTACATGCCTTGGTATCACTTGATCAAATAACATGTTGAAAATTATGTGACAAATGTTTTTGGAAATTAGTAGCTTACTCATATCCGAATGCATTAAAAAGTTCATCTTATTTTCGGTTTGAATGCTAAAAATAGGATTTTCCTGTACACTCTTATGAAAACCTTTGAAAAATGAGTTTCCTCCTTCAAGCAACAAACTATAACATAACAAGGAGAAGAAATATTCAATGCATGTCAAGCCTTCCTTTATGTGCTTGATAACCTGCAGGAATCACATCTACCATGCTTTTTGAGAATGCTACCATGCTTTTTGTTGATGACAAAGGGGGAGAAATATATGAATTGATATGTTTTGCTAATATATGAATTGATATGTTTGCTATCACTAATGATGATATGATCACTGATGCTGATATGTTAGATGATATGGTTGCTATCACTGATGCTATGATTAGGTCATACTTGCATCACCAAGAAATATATGATTGCCATATGCCTTGTATCAAGATATCAAACAAAAATTTGCATCGTACGAACTGATATCTTACCATGTGATGCAATGCTACACTTGCTAAAATATTTGAAATGTGTACATCATGTAATGATATCAAAATCTTGTTTCACAGCTTTACATGTCGATATCTTACAATATGATGAATTGCTATAATTACAATCATTCAAACTTGTTAAATTTGAAAATGTATGTCAAGCCTTGACATCATCTTCAAAGAGATACATTATGATAGGAATCATAATGGGAATATGTCTCTTGAATTTATAAAGTTTTTAAATTCAAGAAGTATGGCATATTGACAGGGGGAGTTAAGGTTAACTCCATTATCAAATGATTGTCATCATAAAAAAGGGGGAGATTATTGAATCTCGGATTTTGATGATGAAGTCAATTGACAATTGTTTGACTAATCAGTGTATTGAGATAAGTGTGCAGGATTAACTACGATGAAAGTAAGACATGCAGCAGGAGTTACGCGGGAGTCATGACAATGATCACGTTGGAAGTTCGAGAGATCGACGGAAGTTCGGACAGTCGTCGGAGGTTCTACGGGAACAAATCCGAGAAGTCCAGAAGCTTGTCAAAGGAGCTTGTCGGAACTTGCCAAGTGGATCGTCGCAGTCCACGAGTTTGCCGGAAGTCCGCAGGAGCATCACCGAGGGTTCGTCGGATGATCGACGGAAGTTCGCCGGAAACTCGCCGGAAGAAGCAAGTGACGCACCGAAGCAAGCTGCAGAATATGTCTTAGGAAATAATCGTAGTTAGCACTTTGATTAAGTTAGAAATGGGAAGTGATCCCAGTAGCTTAATCTTGGGACAATTGGGCCCTTGAAGAACTCAAATTGGGTCGAATGGTTCAACCCATTCAGACCTAGGTTGCTGTGGGAGGTGCAACCGCCCAGGCAGGGAGGTAGCACCGCCCAGGCTATGTCTCCTAGCGAGACTGGGCGGTGCAACCACCCCAGCCAAGAGGTGCAACCGCCCATGGCTCAGTCTCCGAGCGAGACTGGGCGGTGCAACCTCCTCTGTCAGGAGGTAGCACCGCTAGAGCTCAAGTTTCGAGCTCTGCCAGGCGGTGCAACCTCCCTAGTCAGGCGGTGCAACCGCCTGAGCTCGGTCTTCGAGCTCTGGCAGAGAGGTGCAACCGCCCCTGACAGAGGTAGCACCGCCTAGAGGCTCAGTCTTCGAGCTCTGCCAGGCGGTGCAACCGCTTGATCCCGGAATTCCGGGATTTGATCGTTTTGAGCTCCAAATTTGAACTGGGTTGGGGCCTATAAATACCCCACCCATTCAGCACTGAAAAGATATAGACCTACACCAAATTCTTGATCTTTTCTGTGATTCTAAGAGCTCAAATTTGTGTTAAGTCTAAAAGTTCTCCTCTTTCTGTTCTTCAAGTCTTGAGTTGTAAAGAGAGGAGAGAAAGGTTTTGTAAGGGTTGTCTCCTGAGCCCGTCAAAAGGAGTGAAACTGTAAAAGGGCAGTTGGCCTTCGCCTATTGAAGGAAGGCCTCTAGTTGACGTCGATGACCTCGTCGGTGGAGGAAGCCAAAAGTGGAGTAGGTCAAGACTGACCGAACCACTCTAAATCTCTGGTTTGCTTTCATTTTGAGCACTTTATCATTACTGCAAACCTCCTACATAGCTACTGCTCTCTGCGCTTTTACGAACAAGTTTCTAAGTTCTGTTCTTTCCGAATCTGCATTCAGACGTAAATCGGTGTTTTCGTATGATCTCTACATTACGGTTTACACTTACGTTTCGATTCTATTTATAATTGCAAACTGTCTTCTGCGCTTTTACGAACGAGTTTCTTTGCAGTTTACATTTACGTCTTGATTTTGTTTATAACTGCAAACTGATTTCTACGCTTTTACGAACGAGTTTCTCTGCAGTTCACGTTTACATTCCATTTATAACTGCAAACTGACTTCTGTGCTCTTACGAACGAGTGTCTAAGTTCAAATCTTTCTGAATCTACGTTTTGACGTAAAACTGTGTTTAGACGCAAACTGCGCTTAGACGCAATCTGCGCTTAAGACGCAAACTGCGCTTAAACGCAAACTGCGCTTAGACGCAATCTGAGCTTCGATGCAATCTGCGCTTAGACGCAAACTGCGCAAACTGCGCTTAGACACAATCTGAGCCTAAGACGCAAACTGCGCTTAGTCGCAATCTGCATTTAGACGCAAACTGCATTTAGACACAAACTGCATTTAGACGCAAACTGTGTAAACTGCGCTTAGACGCAAACTATGTTTAGACGTAAACTGTACTCAATCATAAGTAATCTTAGAATCGGCTTTTGCATCAAAATAGTTTGTATCAAACAAACGCAGCTTTCATTTTTAATCGCTGAAAAATTTCCGCTACACTAATTCACCCCCCCCCCCCCTCTTAGTGCTCTCGATCCTAACAATCTGCTCATTGAATACTGGATGATTGATGATGCCTTATTATTATATAGTGATTCCGTAGTCCCAGTAGTGTATATGGTCCTTAGACGTTAGACACCAAGGATGTCTTGTATGAGTACTCCACTCTTTTATACTAGACTTATAGGTTTAGAAGTTCCAAATCTAGTACAATCGGTTATTGGGAGTGGTAGCCAAGTTTACGAGGGCTAGTGAGTATCGATAGAGGATCATCCACTCTCGATATTATGAGAGGAATATCCTATGTGTTCTTGTTCAAATAAATCCTTGGCCAAGGTCATTCGGATTGATAGAGAAAAGGTTCTCCGAGAGAATCCAATTAGAGCGAGACTCGTGGAGAAACTGTATGGGCCTGACAACACCATGCCTGGTATATGATCTCTAGGATATTAGATGGATGAGAGACTATAGGTACATGGTAACTGAGGACAGATAGGTCCAAAGGATTAAATTCCCCTGTATCGTCTGGGGAGTGTGGCATAATGGCCTAGTACGTCCGTAGTCGATGAGTCAAGTAAATTATTATGGAGATAATAATTAACTGAGTTAGAAGGAGTTCTGATAGGTATAACTCATGGTCAGCTCGATATTGGGCCTAAAGGGTCACACACATATGGTAAGTGTTACGACGAGTAGAGGTTTAGATACAAGATATCTGTTGGAGCCCCTATCTTATTGGATACTTAATAAGCCCTTAAATTATTGGATCCTCTGGATGAGATCCAATAATAACTAATAAGAGATTATTGGGTAGAGACCCACTAATCTAAGAGGCTTAGGTAATTAGTTGGAGATCCAATACCCAATAGGACAAGATCCATTAGGGTTAACTGGGGGCTTATATAAATAGGAGGGAAGTAAAGGCCCATAGGCGAGGGCTTCTTAGTAGCCACCTCCTATTCTCCTCTTAATTCTCCTCCTTAGATAGCAGGCCTGGAGATTTGAGGAGCGTCGTTGCAGCCCTACTATATTGATAACCACTAGAGAGGAGGACACTTGACTTCCTTCATCCACTCCTATAAATATGCAAAGATTTAGGGATATACAATATCTCTAGGTAACACAACTATCTATCTCACACGTGATTTTTTATTTTGTGAGTTTTTGGGCACCAATCTACGCACGACGATGAACACGTATTAGGAAATTTGGGTTTTTTGTTTTATGTTTTTCTACTGTGCATGTGATGTTACCCCATAAGATTTCCCAACAAGGACTATGATGATGACTTAGCACTCTTGACAAGAAAGTTTAAAAATTCATAAAAAGAAATAAATTTAAAAATGATACTAAAAATAAAATTGAACCAAAAAAGAAACAAGTTATATACTACGAATGCAAGAAGCCAGGACATTTCAAAAGTGAATGTCCCTAAGTAAAGAAGAAACAACCAAAGAAGAAGAAGATGCTCAAAGCAACATGGGATGACTCGAGCGATTCCAAAAACAAAGAATAAAGCAATATGGAAGTCGCCAATTATGTAATAATGGCTATCGGAGATGAGATAAGTAGTTCATTAGATGCAAATTTATCTTTCAATGAGCTTTTAAGTACTTTTCATGATTTGATCGATGAATATAGAATTATGAGCAAAAAGTTTAATTGTTTGAAAAAGGAGCATACCCTTTTAAATATTGAATTTGAAAAACTTAAGCATGATAGTCCTTCATTGCCTCCATGCACTAAGTGTGAACACTTGGAGGCACTTAAGAAGGAAAACTTGCTACTTAAAGAAACTCTAAAAAAGTTGAAGGTTGGTAGCAAGTCCTTGAACATGATCCTTACCAATAAGGGTCATGTTCATAAAAAAAGCAGAATTAGATTTATGAATAGCTCTCACCAAAATCTAACCACCTTTGTTAAAGGCCCTACCTTGCATGTATCACCCCCCACCAAATATAACTTTTATTTCAAACTCGGACATATTGCTTATAAATGTTTGTTTAAGAGATATAGTCCACAAAAATTGATTTGGGTTCCTAAAGGAACCATAAAGAACTCCATGCAAAATGATAAGTTGAGTAGACCGATTTTTTAGAAATGTTTACCTAAAGCCAAATGTTTACCTAAAAATCACCCTTTTTTGATAAGTTAGGTTCCTAAGGCCAAATGTTTACCTAAATAACACTCTTTTTTGTAGAAATGTTTACCAACACAAGCTAGGAGCAAGAGATGGTAACTTAATAGTGGATGCTTAAGACATATGACCGAAGATCTATCTAAATCCTCTAAGCTCACTAACCTAGACGAAGGGTATATCACCTTCGGAGGCAACAACAAGGGTAAAATCATTGGCAAAGGAACCATAGGTAACAAACTCAATTTTTTGATTGAAGATGTGTTGTTGGTTGATGGCTTAAAGCATAATATTTTGAGTATTAATCAATTGTATGATAAAAGATACATCATTAGATTTGAATCCAATTTTTGTATTATTGAAAAACTATACAAAAACTATGATTGTCCTAAAACAAAATAATATATACACTATTGACATTGATGATCTTTATAATGAAATGTGTTTTTCAGTTTTGAATGATGACGTTTGGCTTTGGCATAGGAGATTAGGTCATGCTAGCATGAAACTAATATCTCAAATCTCATCTAAAAAACTTGTAAGAGGTATTCTAAACATTAAGTTTGTTAAAGATAATGTGTGATGTTTGTCATTTAGGAAAACAAATAAAAGGTAGTTTCAAGTCAAAGAATCAAATAAGTACCTATAGACCATTCCATATGAATTTGTTTGGACCAATTGATACAACAAGCCTAGGAGGTAGCAAATACGCCTTTGTAATTGTAGACGATTATAGTAGATACACTTGGATATACTTCTTGACACACAAAAGTGATTGCTTTAGGTATTTTTTCAAGTTTTGTAAACTTGTTCAAAATGAAAAAGTCTTTATGATTTCATCAATTTAGAGTGATCATGGTGGTGAATTTCAAAACCATGATTTCCAAAATTTTTGTGAATCTAATGGATACAACCATAATTTCTCTACTCTGAGAAATCCTCAACAAAATGGAGTAGTAGACAGAAAAAAATAGGAGTTTATAAGAAATGATAAGAACTATGTTGAACGAACATAGCTTACCCAAATATTTTTGATCCGAAGCCGTTAATACGGCCTGATATGTAATGAATAGGGTTCTAGTAAGACCATTACTTTTCAAAACTCCTTATGAATTATGGAATAACAAAAAATATAATGTTTCATATTTTAAAGTTTTTGGTTTTAAATATTTTATCTTGAATGAAAAAGATGCCTTAGTAAAATTTAATGCAAAATCCGATGAAGGTATTTTTCTTGGTTATTTTTCTATTTTAAAAGTCTTTCATTTCTTTAATAAAAGAACTTTGGTTATAGAAAAGTCTATTCATATTGTCTTTAACGAAGTCTCCGAATTTAAGAAAAAATGATTTTGAAGATGATATTAAATTTGATGCTTTGAATTTAAATGAACTCTCTCCTCTAACTAGCAACTTGGATACATCTTCTTCCGAAATATTCTTACCTAAGAAATGGAAGTATATAGATACTTATCCTAAGGAACTAATTATAGGAGACACATCAACGGGTGTTCAAACTCGTTCATCCTTTAAAAAATTTTGTGACAATGCCACTTTTCTTTCTCATATTGAATCGAAATGCATTGATGAAGCCTTAAAAGATGATTTATGGGTTATTGCTGTTGAATCTCAGATTTTGATGATGAAGTCAATTGTCATTTGTTATCTAATCTAAGTGTTGAGATAAGTGTGCAGGATTAACTACGATAAGAGTAAGACAAGCAGCAGGTGTTGCGCCGGAGTCAAGATCATGATCACGTTGGGAGTTCAAGAGTTCGACGGAAGTTCGGACGGTCGTCGGAGGTTCAGCGAGGACAGATCCGAGAAGTCCAGAAGCTTGCCAAGCGAAGCTCGTCGGAACTCGCCAAGTGGATCGTCGCAAAGTCCAGGAGTATGCCGGATGTCCGCAGAAGGATCATCGAGGGTTATCGGTTGATCGACGGAAGTTGGCCGGAAACTCGCCGGAAGAAGCGATTGACGCATCGGAGCAAAGCTGCAGAAGTTGTCTTAGAGTTAATCGTAGTTAGCATGATGATTAAGCATGAAAATGGGAGGTGATCCCATTAGCTTAATCTTGGGGCAATTGAGCCCCTGAAAAGATTCAAAGTGGGCCGAATGGAGTGAACCATTCGGACCCTGATTGCACCAGGAGGTGCAACCGCCCCAGCCAGGAGGTGCAACCGCCTGGGCTGTGGGGGTTGGGAGGTGCAACCGCCCCAGCCAGGAGGTGCAACCGCCAGGGCTGCGAGGCTGGGAGGTGCAACCGCCCCAGCCGAGAGGTGCAACCGCCCAGAGCTCAGTCTTCGAGCTAGACTGGGCGGTGCAACCTCCTCTGCCAAGAGGTAGCACCGCCAGAGCTCAAGTTTCGAGCTCTGCCAGGCGATGCAACCACCGAGCTCAGTCTTCGAGCTCTGGCAGAGAGGTGCATCAGCCTGAGCTCAGTCTCGAGCCCTGCCAGGTGATGCAATCACCGAGCTCAGTCTTCGAGCTCTGGCAGAGAGGTGCATCAGCCTGAGCTCAGTTTGGAGCTCTGCCAGGTGATGCAACCACCGAGCTCAGTTTCGAGCTCTGCCAGGTGATGCAATCACCAAGCTCAGTCTTCGAGCTCTGCCAGGTGATGCAATCACCGAGCTCAGTCTTCGAGCTCTGGCAGAGAGAAGCAATCGCCTGAGCTCAGTCTTCGAGCTCTGCCAGGCGGTGCCACCTCTCCAGTCAAGAGGTGCAACCGCCTGATCCCAGAATTCTGGGATTTGATCGATTTGATCGTTTTGAGCTCCAAATTTGAACTGGGTTGGGGCCTATAAATACCCCACCCATTCAGCACTGAAAAGATACAGATCTACACCGAATTCTTGATCTTTTCAGTGATTCTAAGAGCTCAAATTTGTGTAAAGTCCTAAAGTTCTCCTCCTTCTGTTCTTCAAGTCTTGAGTTGTAAAGAGAGGAGAGAAAGGATCTGTAAAGGTTGTCTCCTGAGCCTGTCAAAAGGAGAGAAACTGTAAAAGGGCAATTAGCCTTCGCCCATTGAAGGAAGGCAGCTAGTTGACGTCGGCAACCTCGTCGGTGGAGGAAGCCAAAAGTGGAGTAGGTCAAGGCTGACCGAACCACTCTAAATCTCTGGTTTGCGTTTATTTTTGAGCACTTTATCATTACTGCAAACCTCCTCCATTACTACTGCTCTCTGCGCTTTCACGAACAAGTTCTAAGTGCTGTTCTTTCAGAATCTGCATTCAAACGTAAATCGTGTTTTCGTACGATCTTCACACTGCAGTTTACGCTTACATTCGGACTCCATTTATAACTGCAAATTGCTTTCTACGTAAAACGCTTTTCCAGGTTCAAAACTGCTTTTAAACGCAAAACTACATTTAGACGTAAATCTGAGTTTAGACGTAAATCTGCGTTTAGACGTAAAACTACGTTTAGACGTAAATCTACGTTTAGACGTAAAACTGCGTTTAGACGTAAATCTGAGTTTAGACGTAAACTGCGCTTAGACGCAAAACTGCGCTTAGACGCAAACTGTGTTCAGACGCAAACTGTGTTCAGACGCAAACTGCGCTTAGACGCAATCTGCGCTTAGACGCAAACTGCACTTAGATACAAACTGAGAATTAGCTTTTGCATCATAATAGTTTTTATTGAACGAACGCAGCTTTTGGTTTTTAATCGCTGTAAGATTTCCGCTGCACTAATTCACCCCCCCCCTCTTAGTGCTCTCGATCCTAACAATTGGTATCAGAGCCCGGTTAACTCTCAAAAGGATTAAAACCCAAGAGAGATGGCTTACGCCGGAAACCAAGAGGGCCATTCTATTACACGTCCACCCATGTTTAATGGGACGGACTACACCTACTGGAAAACCCGAATGAGGATCTTTCTTATTTCTATGGATTTTGAATTATGGAATCTTGTCGAGAATGGTTTTTCAAAGTCTTCTCTTCCAATGATCGATTGGAATGATTTGGAGAAGAAGGCTTTCGCTCTAAATGCAAAGGCTATGAACGCCTTATTTTGTGCACTCGATAAAAACGAGTTTAACCGTGTTTCAACTTGTGAAACTGCATTTGATATTTGGCACACACTCGAAGTGACCCATGAGGGCACAAGTAGAGTAAAAGAGTCAAAAATCAATTTGCTGTTACACTCTTTCGAACTCTTTCGGATGAAACCGAGTGAAACCATTGGCGACATGTTTACCCGTTTCACGGATGTCGTCAACGGTTTAAAAGGACTCGGAAAGAGCTTTTCGGATTTTGAGCTTGTTAATAAGATACTAAGATCCCTTCCTAAGAGTTGGGATCCTAAAGTCACCGCTATTCAAGAGGCAAAAGATCTGCGAAATTTCCCTCTTGAAGAACTAATCGGGTCACTAATGACCTATGAAATGACTTGTAAAGCTCATGAAGAGCAAGAAGACATCCTTCCAAAGAACAGGAAGGATATGGCACTCAAAACGTCAGAATGCCACTTGAGAGAAAACTCAAGTGATGAGGACTGTGATGATGACTTGGCACTACTAACAAGAAAGTTTAAAAAGTTCTTTAAAAGAAACAAATTTAAGAATGATGCAAAAAATAAACTTGAACCCAAAAAGGACCAAGTGATCTGCTATGAATGCAAAAAGCCGGGACACTACAAAAGTGATTGTCCCCAAGTCAAGAAAAGAACAACAAAGAAGAAGGCGCTCCAAGCAACATGGGATGATTCGAGCGCATCTGAGGAAGAGGAGTCCAACACCGAGCAAGTTGCTCATTACGCCTTAATGGCCATCGAAGACGAGGTAACAAATTCAATAGATGCTGATTTATCTTTCGATGAATTATTAAATGCTTTCAATGACTTATTTGACGAATGCAAGAGTATAAGTAGAAAATATAAATTGCTGAAAAAGATGCATGATAGTCTTACCTGTGAGTTTGATAAGTTAAAAGTCGAACATCATGATAGTTTAAATTCATGTATCAAATGTCATGATTTAGAAACTATGCAAAAAGAAAACCTGCTACTCAAGGACACCTTGAAGAAATTCGAGGTTGGTAGCAAGTCATTAAACATGATCCTTGCAAACAAGGGTCACATTCCAAACAGGAGCGGGATTGGATTTGTGAGAAATCCTCACCAAAATCCAACCACCTTCATAAAAGGCTCCATCTTACATGTTCAACACCAAACCAAGTGCAACTTTTGTTGCAAATCTGGACACAAGACACATTGTTGTCCATTCAAGAAAATAAGTCCAAACAAATTAATTTGGGTTCCTAAAGGAACCATGATAAACTCTATGCAACATGATAAGAAATGTAGATCTATTTATGAGGCACCCAAAAGCAAATGGGTACCTAAACATCATCCTTTCTTGTAGAAAACTAAACAATCGCAAGCTAGGAGCAAGAAATGGTACCTTGATAGTGGATGCTCAAGGCATATGACCGGAGATCCATCTCAATTCTCTAAGCTCACTAGCATAGACGAAGGATATGTCACCTTCGGAGACAACAACAAGGGTAAAATCATTGGCAAAGGAACCATAGGTAACAAATCCAACCTCTCTATTGAAGATGTTTTACTAGTTGATGGTTTAAAACATAACCTCTTGAGCATTAGTCAATTATGTGATAAAGGATATATTATAAGATTTGAATCTAATGCTTGTATCATTGAAAAACCACACAAAAATATATCTATGATTGCATTAAAACAAAACAACGTATACACTATTGACATCAATGACTTATGTGATGAAATGTGCCTTGCCGTTATGAATGAGGATGCTTGGCTATGGCATAGAAGATTAGGTCATGCTAGCATGAAACTAATCACTCAAGTATCATCTAGAGAACTTGTAAGAGGAATTCCTCATATCAAGTTCATCAAAGATAATGTATGCGATGCTTGCCAATTAGGTAAGCAAATTAAGGGTAGCTTCAAAGCTAAGAATCAAATAAGCACCTCTAGGCCCTTACAATTGATCCATATGGACTTGTTCGGACCAATCTCTACATCGAGTCTAGGAGGTAGCAAATACGCCTTTGTCATTATTGATGACTATAGCAGATATACATGGACCTACTTCTTAAAACAGAAAAATGAATGCTTTAGATATTTTACCAAGTTTTGTAAACTTGTTCAAAATGAAAAAGGATCTATGATTTCGTCAATTAGAAGTGATCATGGTGGAGAATTTCAAAACCATGACTTCCAAGAATTCTGTGAACTCAACGGATATAACCATAATTTCTCTACTCCAAGAAATCCTCAACAAAATGGGGTAGTAGAAAGAAAAAATCGAAATTTACAAGAAATGGCAAGAACAATGTTGAATGAACATAGCCTACCCAAATATTTTTGGGCCGAAGCTGTAAACACTGCATGCTATATTTTAAATAGAGTCCTAGTAAGACCCTTACTCACCAAAACTCCTTATGAGTTATGGAATAACAAAAAACCCAATATCTCATATTTCAAAGTCTTTGGGTGTAAGTGTTTTATCTTGAATGAAAAGGATAACTTAGGAAAATTCGATGCTAAATCTGATGAAGGAATCTTTCTTGGTTATTCTTCGGTTTCTAAAGCTTTTCGCATCTTCAATAAAAGAACCTTAGTTATTGAAGAATCCATCCATGTTGTTTTCAATGAGATTTCAGAAATTAAGAAAAATGATCTTGATGATGATTTTGATTCCTTGAATTTAAACGAAACCCCATCTCCAATTAGCAACTTGGATGCATCCACTTCCGAAATATCCTTACCCAAGGATTGGAAGTATATAGATGCTCATCCTAAGGAGCTAATCCTAGGAGACACATCAAAGGGGGTTCAAACACGATCTTCTTTTAAAAACTTTTGTGCCAACGCCGCCTTTCTCTCCCAAATTGAACCCAAATGTGTTGATGAAGCCATGAAAGATGATTCATGGATTATCGCAATGCAAGATGAATTAAATCAATTTGAGAGAAATGAGGTGTGGACGCTTGTTCCTAGGCCAAATGACCATTTAGTTATTGGTACTAAATGGGTCTTTAGAAACAAGCAAGATGAAAATGGTATCGTGGTTAGAAACAAGGCTAGATTAGTGGCCAAAGGTTTCAACCAAGAAGAAGGTATCGATTACGAAGAAACCTTCGCACCTGTGGCTCGATTGGAAGCCATAAGGATGCTCCTTGCCTACGCCAGTTGCAATAATTTTAAGTTATTTCAAATGGATGTTAAAAGCGCTTTTCTAAATGGTTTCATTTCCGAAGAAGTTTATGTTGAACAACCCCCTGGATTTGAAAATAATGGCTACCCTAATCATGTGTTTAGACTAACTAAAGCTCTCTATGGTTTAAAACAAGCCCCAAGGGCTTGGTATGAGAGACTTAGTTCTTTTCTCATTGAAAATAATTTCATAAAAGACAAGGTTGATACTACATTGTTTATCAAAAATTTTGAAAATAATTTTCTCATTGTTCAGATTTATGTTGATGATATCATCTTTGGCTCTACAAATGAATCTCTTTGTGAATCGTTTGGTAAAACTATGAGTCTTGAATTCGAAATGAGCTTAATGGGAGAATTAACATTCTTCTTAGGTTTACAAATCAAACAACTAAGCAATGGCATCTTTATTAGTCAAGCTAAATATGCCATGAATTTATTAAAAAGGTTTAATATGAACAACTCAAAGGCCAGTAACACTCCTATGTGCACCTCCACTAAATTAGAAATTGATGAAAGTGGAGAAAGCTTTGATCAAAAAACTTATAGGGGTATGATAGGAAGTTTACTTTACCTCACTGCAACCAGACCAGACATCATGTTCAGTGTAGGACTTTGTGCTAGATTTCAATCAAACCCTAAGATGTCTCATCTCAAAGCAGTTAAAAGAATATTTAGATATCTTAATAGTACCACAAATCTAGGATTATGGTACCCAAAATCAGAAAATTTTGAGTTAATTGCTTTTGCTGATGCTGACTTTGCTGGGTGTAGATTAGATAGAAAAAGCACATCAGGATCATGTCAATTTTTAGGACATGCCCTTGTTTCCTGGTCATCAAAGAAACAAAACTCAGTTGCACTATCAACAACCGAAGCTGAATATATTGCAGCAAGTGCATGCTGTGCACAAGTTGTATGGATGAAAAATACCTTAGAAGATTATAAAGTTTATCTCAGAAATATTCCAATTAAATGTGATAACACAAGTGCAATATGCTTAACCAAAAATCCTATACAACACTCAAGAACAAAACATATTGATATTAGACATCACTTTATACGAGATCATGTCACCAATCATGACGTAACCATAGAATTCATTGATACTAAACATCAACTAGCTGACATTTTTACAAAACCCCTATGTGAAGAACAATTTGATTACATAAGAAGAGAATTAGGAATGTTGAATTGTCCGAATACTTTAACTAGTTAAAATTATTTTTCGGATGTTATTACTATTACATGCCTTGACAAACTCTTGATCAAATAACATGTTGCAAATTATGTGACAAATATTTTTAACCAGATGCATGTAAGAAGTTCATTTTTCGGTTTGTATGCTAAAAATGGGATGTTCTTGTACACTCTTATGAAAACTCTTTGAAAAATGACTTTCCTCCGTCAAGCAAAAATAATAAAAAGATATATGTGTCATGACTTCCTTTATATGCTTGATAATGCTATCATGCTTTTTGTTGATGACAAAGGGGGAGAAACATATGAATTGATAAACACTATGTCATAGCTGAACTGCCATCATCATATCTATGTCATAGTTGCAAATACTTGAATGATGCTATAAACAATGTTATGCCATCCTTGCATCACCAAGAGATATGTGAACATGTGCTATAGTTTGCATCATATCTTGATTTGATATCCTATTTTGTGAAGTAAATGCAAACTTGCTAGAAAATCTCAAATGTGTGCATCATGTAAAAAGTCCTTCGTAGCTTTATATGTTTACATGATGAACAGTTACAAACACTATAATACAAACTTGATGATATATGTCATGCTTTGACATCATTCTTGAAGAGATACATCATGATGGGCATCATGATGAGAGTATTGATAAGTTTAACTGATCTAACTTATCAATACGTCACTTTAATTCTTTGGTCTTGAATTCAAGGTTGACTTATCTCAACTATGGCATATAGATAGGGGGAGTTAAGGACAACTCCTTTATCAATTGATTGTCATCATCAAAAAGGGGGAGATTGTTGAATCTCAGATTTTGATGATGAAGTCAATTGTCATTTGTTATCTAATCTAAGTGTTGAGATAAGTGTGCAGGATTAACTACGATAAGAGTAAGACAAGCAGCAGGTGTTGCGCCGGAGTCAAGATCATGATCACGTTGGGAGTTCAAGAGTTCGACGGAAGTTCGGACGGTCGTCGGAGGTTCAGCGAGGACAGATCCGAGAAGTCCAGAAGCTTGCCAAGCGAAGCTCGTCGGAACTCGCCAAGTGGATCGTCGCAAAGTCCAGGAGTATGCCGGATGTCCGCAGAAGGATCACCGAGGGTTATCGGTTGATCGACGGAAGTTGGCCGGAAACTCGCCGGAAGAAGCGATTGACGCATCGGAGCAAAGCTGCAGAAGTTGTCTTAGAGTTAATCATAGTTAGCATGATGATTAAGCATGAAAATGGGAGGTGATCCCATTAGCTTAATCTTGGGGCAATTGAGCCCCTGAAAAGATTCAAAGTGGGCCGAATGGAGTGAACCATTCGGACCCTGATTGCACCAGGAGGTGCAACCGCCCCAGCCAGGAGGTGCAACCGCCTGGGCTGTGGGGGTTGGGAGGTGCAACCGCCCCAGCCAGGAGGTGCAACCGCCAGGGCTGCGAGGCTGGGAGGTGCAACCGCCCCAGCCGAGAGGTGCAACCGCCCAGAGCTCAGTCTTCGAGCTAGACTGGGCGGTGCAACCTCCTCTGCCAAGAGGTAGCACCGCCAGAGCTCAAGTTTCGAGCTCTGCCAGGCGATGCAACCACCGAGCTCAGTCTTCGAGCTCTGGCAGAGAGGTGCATCAGCTTGAGCTCAGTCTCGAGCCCTGCCAGGTGATGCAATCACCGAGCTCAGTCTTCGAGCTCTGGCAGAGAGGTGCATCAGCCTGAGCTCAGTTTGGAGCTCTGCCAGGTGATGCAACCACCGAGCTCAGTTTCGAGCTCTGCCAGGTGATGCAATCACCAAGCTCAGTCTTCGAGCTCTGCCAGGTGATGCAATCACCGAGCTCAGTCTTCGAGCTCTGGCAGAGAGAAGCAATCGCCTGAGCTCAGTCTTCGAGCTCTGCCAGGCGGTGCCACCTCTCCAGTCAAGAGGTGCAACCGCCTGATCCCAGAATTCTGGGATTTGATCGATTTGATCGTTTTGAGCTCCAAATTTGAACTGGGTTGGGGCCTATAAATACCCCACCCATTCAGCACTGAAAAGATACAGATCTACACCGAATTCTTGATCTTTTCAGTGATTCTAAGAGCTCAAATTTGTGTAAAGTCCTAAAGTTCTCCTCCTTCTGTTCTTCAAGTCTTGAGTTGTAAAGAGAGGAGAGAAAGGATCTGTAAAGGTTATCTCCTGAGCCTGTCAAAAGGAGAGAAACTGTAAAAGGGCAGTTAGCCTTCGCCCATTGAAGGAAGGCAGCTAGTTGACGTCGGCAACCTCGTCGGTGGAGGAAGCCAAAAGTGGAGTAGGTCAAGGCTGACCGAACCACTCTAAATCTCTGGTTTGCGTTTATTTTTGAGCACTTTATCATTACTGCAAACCTCCTCCATTACTACTGCTCTCTGCGCTTTCACGAACAAGTTCTAAGTGCTGTTCTTTCAGAATCTGCATTCAAACGTAAATCGTGTTTTCGTACGATCTTCACACTGCAGTTTACGCTTACATTCGGACTCCATTTATAACTGCAAATTGCTTTCTACGTAAAACGCTTTTCCAGGTTCAAAACTGCTTTTAAACGCAAAACTACATTTAGACGTAAATCTGAGTTTAGACGTAAATCTGCGTTTAGACGTAAAACTACGTTTAGACGTAAATCTACGTTTAGACGTAAAACTACGTTTAGACGTAAATCTGAGTTTAGACGTAAACTGCGCTTAGACGCAAAACTGCGCTTAGACGCAAACTGTGTTCAGACGCAAACTGTGTTCAGACGCAAACTGCGCTTAGACGCAATCTGCGCTTAGACGCAAACTGCACTTAGATACAAACTGAGAATTAGCTTTTGCATCATAATAGTTTTTATTGAACGAACGCAGCTTTTGGTTTTTAATCGCTGTAAGATTTCCGCTGCACTAATTCACCCCCCCCCTCTTAGTGCTCTCGATCCTAACAATTGCAATGTAAGAAGAGTTGAACCAATTTGAGAGAAATGAGGTGTGGAAGCTTGTTCTAAGACCTAGTGGCAATTTAGTTATTGGTGCTAATGTTAGGATCAAGACGACACTAAGAGGGGGGGGGGGGGGGGGGTGAATTAGTGTAGCAGTAAAATCGTCGATTTAATAAAAACTCTTTATACGATTAAAACCGATTCCGGAAATATGCTTAGATTGAAAGCATGTTCGTAAACATATTGAAGGCAATTTACAGTTAATGTAAATTGCAAGAAGTAAATGCAAACTAGATTTTATAGTAGTTTGGTCGTTGTGACCTACATCCACTCCGCCGATTCCTCTTCCGTTGAGGCCACCGGTATCCACTATCGGTCTTCCTTTAATATGTGAAGACCAACCACATTTTACAACTCGATTCTCTAACTATTCTAACACTTAGAACTTTGAGAGGAGTTCACACAAGATTACAGCAGCGTTTCTTTCTTTTTCACTCTCAAGTCTTGTGTAATTTAACTAGGGATGAGAGAGGTATTTATAGGCTTCAAGTTGATTCAAACTTGGAGCCTAAAAATGTCTCATCCCGAGTTTCTTGAGTATGGGTGGTACCACCGCCAATGTTAGTCTGACACTAGGCGGTACCACCGCTTGGCACCTTGCCATTGGGCGGTACCATCGCCTGTAGCCTCTAGGAGACTGCATCTGGGTGATACCACCTCCTAACACAGTCTCGGAGACTGTGCCATGACGGTGCCACCTCTTGGGTCACTATTTGGGCCTTTTCATTGGGCCCAACATAATTCATACATGGGCCCAACTGTCCCTTAATTGGGTTGGCCCAATTCCAATCCTAATTTTGTACTAACTACGAATTCTAAGACATTTACTAATCTAAACAAGTCTGTAAGTCTAGTTTCTTCCAGCGAGCTTCTAGCGATCTTCCGGCGAACTTTCGACAATCTCTCGGCAATATTCTAACGGACTCCCGGCAAGCTCCTAGACTTCATGATGATCTTCTTTGCGAGTTCCGATGAGCTTCTTTGGTAAGCTCCTAGACTTCATGGTTAATTCTGGTGGAACTTCCGATGAACGTCCAGACGTCCGACGAACTCTCGAATTCCGAACGAAATCACGTTCTTGACTCCGGGACTTCATTTTTCTTTATGCATTGCTATCGTAGTTAATCCTGCACATGTAAAACACACTTTGATATAGACAATTATTACTAAGCATGAATCATATTGTCTGGCATATCATTGGTCCATCAATGCTTCGTCCGATTGTTCGGCGCATCGTCCTCTCTTGCGGCCTATTACCCAATTGGTCAGTTGACCTCTGCAACTCCGATATTTTTGGCACAATATCTGCTCTTCTTGGCCCGATGCTTGAACTCATGGCCCAAAGCCTTCTGTCGATACGTCAAACGATCCTTCGGCGTGAAGTCCAATCTTCTAACATGTTTCTCCAGCCCAACATGATTTTTCCTACTTTAAATGTCTCTCCCTGATCGAAGCATCATGCATCACTCAAAACGCAGATTAAATCATAAATATTTATCAATTGGTTTGATCATCAAAATACGAGATTCAACAATCTTCCCCTTTTTTATGATGATAACCAATTGATGACGAAGTTAACCTTAACTCCCAGAGTTTAAACATACTCCCCCTATCAATATGTCATATTGATAGAACTCTTGGATTCAAAAATCCAAGCAACATGTTATCATAAAACTTATGCATAACATCGTACTTCTCTATACTTCTCCCCCTTTGTCATCAACAAAAAGGAGAAGTTCAAAAAATATCAAAATTGTGTTATCGTAAAAATTATGTCAAGTTAGAAAACTTTGTTTTAATTAAATACATATAAAAAATGTGTTTAACATAAAGAAAGTGTGAAGTGTAGTAAGTAGCCAAGTCAATAGAAAATATAAAGAAAAAGCATAATAGAGATGACAAGATATCACACCGAATTCATAGTGGTTCGGTTATCGTGACCTATGTCCACTCTCGATTCCTCCTCGTTGAGGCCACCGGCATCCATTAACGGTCTTCCTTCAATAGGCGAAAACCAACCACCCTCTTATAACACTTTCTCCTTTTTACGGGTTTAGAAGACAACCCTTGCAAGCCTCATACCTCTTTTAGATTGATCCAAAAGCTAAAGAAAGAGGGGGAGGACACTTAGCACTTTTTCAACACTTTCACTGTTGAATCTCGTATTTTGATGATGAAACTACTTGATATATGTTTATGATTTAATCTGCGTTTTGAGTGACGCAGGGTGCTTCGATCAGGATGAGACAATTAAAGCAGGAACATCATGTTGTGCCAGAGGAACATGTTAGAAGATTGGACGTCGGGCCGGTGGATCGGTCGACGTATCGACAGAAGGCTTCGGGCCGTGGACTCGGGCATCGGGCCAAGAAGAGCGGGTATTGTGCCAAGGATATCGGAGTTGCGGAGTCAACTGGCCGATTGGGCAATAGGCTGCAGGAAAGGACGATGCGCCGAAGAATCGGACGAAGCGTCGAGGGACCAATGACATGCCGGACAACTTGGTTAATTGCTTAGGATTAATTGTCTCGATCGAAGTTTTTGTTTTTATGTATGCAGGATTAACTACGATGAAAGTAAGACATGCAGCAAGAGTTACGCCGGAGTCATGACAATGATCACGTTGGGAGTTCGAGAGCTCGACGGAAGTTCGGACAGTCGTCGGAGGTTCTGCGGGAACAAATTCGAGAAGTCCAGAAGCTTGCCAAAGGAGCTCGTCGGAACTTGCCAAGTGGATCGTCGCAGTCCAGGAGTTTGCCGGAAGTCCGCAGGAGCATCACCGAGGGTTCATCGGATGATCGACGGAAGTTCGCCGGAAACTCGTCGGAAGAAGCGAGTGACACACCGAAGCAAGCTGCAGAATATGTCTTAGGAAATAATCGTAGTTAGCACTTTGATTAAGTTAGAAATGGGAGGTGATCCCATTAGCTTAATCCTGGGGCAATTGGGCCCCTGAAGAACTCAAATTGGGTCGAATGGTTCAACCCATTCGGACCCAGGTTGCTGTGAGAGGTGCAACCGCCCAGGCAGGGAGGTAGCACCGGCCAGGCAGGGAGGTAGCACCGCCCAGGCTATGTCTCCCAGCGAGACTGGGCGGTACAACCGCCCCAGCCAAGAGGTGCAACCGCCCAGGGCTCAGTCTTCGAGCGAGACTGGGTGGTGCAACCTCCTTTGTCAGGAGATAGCACCGCCAGAGCTCAAGTTTCGAGCTCTGCCAGGCGGTGCAACCTCTCCAGTCAGGCGGTGCAACCGCCTGAGCTCGGTCTTCGAGCTCTGGCAGAGCGGTGCAACCGCCCCTGACAGAGAGGTGCAACCGCCTGGGCTCAGTCCTCGAGCTCTGCCAGGCGGTGCAACCTCTCCAATCAGGAGGTGCAACTGCCTGATCCCGGAATTTCGGGATTTGATCGTTTTGAGCTCCAAATTTGAACTGGGTTGGGGCCTATAAATACCCCACCCATTCAGCACTGAAAAGATATAGACCTACACCGAATTCTTGATCTTTTCTGTGATTCTAAGAGCTCAAATTTGTGTAAAGTCCAAAAGTTCTCCTCTTTCTGTTCTTCAAGTCTTGAGTTGTAAAGAGAGGAGAGAAAGGTTCTGTAAGGGTTGTCTCCTGAGCCCGTCAAAAGGAGTGAAACTGTAAAAGGGCAGTTGGCCTTCGCCTATTGAAGGAAGGCCTCTAGTTGACGTCGGTGACCTCGTCGGTGGAGGAAGCCAAAAGTGGAGTAGGTCAAGACTGACCGAACCACTCTAAATCTCTGGTTTGCTTTTATTTTGAGCACTTTATCATTACTGCAAACCTCCTACATAGCTACTGCTCTCTGCGCTTTTACGAACAAGTTTCTAAGTTCTGATCTTTCCGAATCTGCATTCAGACGTAAATCGGTGTTTTCGTACGATCTTTACATTGCAGTTTACATTTACGTTTTGATTCTATTTATAACTACAAACTGTCTTCTGCGCTTTTACGAACGAGTTTCTTTGCAGTTTACGTTTACGTTTTGATTCCATTTATAATTGCAAACTGCCTTCTGCGCTTTTACGAACGAGTGTCTAAGTTCAGATCTTTCCGAATCTGAGCTTAGACGTAAACTGCGCTTAGACGCAAACTGTGTTTAGACGTAAACTGTGCTTAGACGGAATCTGCACTTAGACGCAAACTGCGCTTAGATGCAATCTGAGCTTAGACGCAAACTGCACTTAGATGCAAACTACGCTTAGACGCAATCTGCATTTAGACGCAAACTGCATTTAGACGCAAACTGTGTAAACTGCGCTTAGACGCAAACTGTGTTTAGACGTAAACTGCACTTAATCATAAGTAATCTTAGAATCGGCTTTTGCATCAAAATAGTTTTTATCGAACGAACGCAGCTTTCGTTTTTAATCGCTGAAAGATTTCCGCTGCACTAATTCACCCCCCCCCCCTCTTAGTGCTCTCGATCCTAACAATTGGTATCAGAGCGGGGTATTTCTCATTTCAGATTTATACCCGAGAGAAATGGCTCTTCAAGAGGGCTTTTCGGTCTTTCGTCCATCGTTCTTTAACGGATTGGACTACACTTATTGGAAAACTCGAATGAGAGTTTTCTTGATTTCTCTAAATCTGGATTTATGGAATATCGTTGAAAATGGTTTTCAACTTCCCTCTAAACCGATGAACGAATGGTCGGATTTAGAGAAGAAGTATTTTTCTTTAAACGCAAAGGCTATGAATGCCTTATTTTGCACTTTGGACAAAAATGAGTTCAATCGGGTTTCTTTGTGCGAAACGGCTTTCGATATTTGGCGCACTCTTGAAATCACGCACGAGGGAACTAGTAGAGTCAAAGACTCGAAAGTTAATATTTTACTGCATGATTTCGAGCTTTTTCATATGAAACCAAGCGAAACCGTTGTTGACATGCACACCCGTTTTACGGATGTCGTCAATAGTTTAAAATCACTTGGTAAAAGCTTTTCGGATTTTGAACTAGTTAACAAAGTCTTGCGCTCACTTTCTAAAACTTGGGATTCAAAAGTAATTGCTATTCAAGAATCGAAAAACTTGAACCAATTTCCACTTGAAGAACTAATTGGTTCATTGATCACATATGAAATGACGTGCAATGCACGTGAAGAACTTGAGAACCACCTTCCAAAGAACAGGAAGGATTTGGGACATAGAACATTTGAAGACCACTCGAGCATAAGTTCAAGTGATGGTAAACTTAAACTACAAATGAAACAAAAATTAAAAAGTAAAAAGAACGGAACTACTTGCTTTGAACGCAAGAGGAAGAACAAAAACTGGGATGAATCGAGCTCCTCCAAAGACAAGGAGAAAATCAACAAAGGCGAGGTGGCAAACTATGCCTTTACGCCTTTCGACGCTGAGGTAATCAAAATGCCTTTAATTTACTTTGAAATTACATGATGCTTTTCATAAAGCATTTCTCCTTTTTTAATTTTCTTGAAAATTACATGTTTAATAATTTTATAATGAAAATACAAACAATTAGGAATCATGCCTATCATTCTAGTAATTTTAAAAATAATCATGAAAATTGCATGTTTATGATAAACAAAATGATTTTGATTAAAAATACCTTATGAAATCATGCTATATGTGGTTGAGAAGTAATAATGTGTATCATGTTGATTTCCATTGTTATTTCTCGATTTTGAGTATATGAAATCATGTTTAATTTGAAGTTATGATTAATGAGTATATATTTTTGAAATTATGTATGATGATTCTTGATTATCGATTTTTATGATAATAACAATGGCTTTAAAAAAATTGATGCATGTTTTCATAAATGAAAAGGCATGCTAACATGAAATCGACCACTTAAAATGAAACACTTAAAAAGGGAAAAATATATTATCAATGAAATCATGAATCTATTTATGTTATAAATTTTGTGAGCCATAAAAATGATTTTGATGATTCAAATTTGAAATGAGTTTTATTAAAATCATGATCTTGATTTTTCTCTTGAATGATTGTGACTTGTATTCCTTGATATGATTTTTATGCAATTCTTTGTATTTATGAAATATTTATCTCATCACCCAATTATTTCTTTTTCAATATTCCTCAAGTGATGATATGAATGCATGAGATATTCATGAATTTATTTTGATGTATGCAAATGAGAAGCTTCGATCATGCATGGTAGAATGCAATGTGACAAATTAATACCATGATGATTTAAAATATTTATGATTTGGAGTGATGCATATGCTTTTTTTATGATGTGTATGCTTTAAATGATAAATGTTTGGAATCATGATTAAAATGAAGTGATAAATACTTAAAAAATATTGTTTTAATGTTCGGTATCATGAATACTTCATTATCATACATTAAAATAGTGATAAATATTTTGAAAATAAATGATTGTATCATGTTAGATGATTTTATATATTGTGCATGATAAGCTATAAGTGGTGATTGAAACAATGATTGAAATAATATGAATAATGATTTGGAATCATGCATATAATAATGAGTTTATATGTTTTGAAAATGTGCATGTTTTAATTTGAAAATATAATAATGCACAAATGAGATTGATACTAACCTTTGTCATGATTTAAAAATTGATGTAAAGGGTTTTTCCCTTCTTTTTGACAATGACAAAAGGGGAGATAGCTAGCTTGCACAATTCAAGAAGAAAGCAAAAATTGCACTTCTCAAAAGAGAAGAAATTGCTATCTTGAACATCACCAAGAAGTGCTATCTTGCAAATCTCAAGACACACAAATGCAATCATGCAAAATTTATAATTTTGCACATCATTAAAATTTATGATGCTTTGGTGATTATGCATGTTCTAAAATGTTATAAAATTCACTAGCTTGCATGATGTAGAACTTAGCTATATTGAACATCACCAAGGAATGCTATCTTGCCTATCTCAAGAAGCAAACAGTTAACTTGCACATCTAGCAAAACTTATATTTCAAGAAACAAGAGTTGCTTTCTTGAACATCTCAAAATTGCTAGCTTACGGGCCTTAAAATGTAGAAATTTTTTGCTAGCTTGAATATGGTAAACTTGCTATCATACTACCATGATGATGAGCATACCTTATCTTCATGATTATATTTGAAAAACTATGGCAAAAATATGTCCGAATGATTAAACCTGTTAAAATTATTTTTCGGACTTTTTTGATTAAATGATCAAATCACTTGATTGCCATAATGATTTTACACAATTACTTGCCATGATTACATGTTGGAAATTATGTGCTTGAATACAAAAATTTCCATGATAATAAGCATGTTTTACCTTCATGATTGTAATTGAATATCTCTAGTAAAACCCTGTCCGAATGTATGAAAGTGTCAAATTTCATTTTCGGATTTTCTTGATCCTAACAATTGGATTTTCTTGATACATTATCCTCTTCCGAATTTAACAAGCATATGTCATATCAAGTTTAATTCACATCATTGATTTTTGACATATGGAATCATCTAGCAAATGCACTTATCATGTGAAAAATATTTTTCGAGAAACATATTTGATGATTCCCTCTTATAAAAGGAAGATATTTTTACATACAAGGATTTGACTCACTTACATATCGTAATCCTTGCAAAAATGAAGTGTGCTTTAATATCTTATCAATTTGAACTTCATATATGGCTTTCCTCCTTCATGTAAAAAGATAACAAATAAAAAGGAAGAAGCAATAAAAGCTATCTCCATGTCATGTTTTCCTCGAGATGTTTGCATAATTGGTATCCTATCATTCACTGTTAGAAAATGACATGAACCAACTTATGGCATCGCACTTATATTTAAAATTTGCTTATATCGGTCTCCTTGTTGTTGAAGACAAAGGGGGAGAAATATATAAATTGATACTATGAGTGCCATATTTGAAGAATATGAATAGATGTTATGAATTGATATTATGATGAGATATCAAAAGCAGCATTCATATGAATAGGTGCTGTGAATGTCATATCATGTTAAGATATCAAGAAATTGAATCGTAATTTTACATGTTGATATTTTACCATTTGATGATAGCAAACTTGCATGATGGTAACAATAGATATTATGTTTTTCATGCAATGAGTTAAAACTTACATCACAAACACTTGATTGTGGTACTTCTCCTTTTTGTTGATGACAAAGGGGGAGAAGTATGTTGATGACATCACATGTTATGCATAAGTTTATGATGACATGTTGCTTGGATTTTTGAATCCAAGAGTTTCTATCAATATGGCATATTGATAGGGGGAGTTTGTTTAAACTCTGGGAGTTAAGGCTAACTCCGTTTATGATGACATGTTGCTTAGATTTTTGAATCTAAGAGTTTCTATCAATATGGCATATTGATAGGGGGAGTTTGTTTAAACTCCAGGAGTTAAGTTTAACTCCGTCATCAAGTGGTTGTCATCATAAAAAAGGGGGAGATTGTTGAATCTCGTATTTTGATGATGAAACTACTTGATATATGTTTATGATTTAATCTGCGTTTTGAGTGACGCAGGGTGCTTCGATCAGGATGAGACAATTAAAGCAGGAACATCATGTTGTGCCGGAGGAACATGTCAGAAGATTGGACGTCGGGCCGGTGGATCGGTCGACGTATCGACAGAAGGCTTCGGGCCGTGGACTCGGGCATCGGGCCAAGAAGAGCGGGTATTGTGCCAAGGATATTGGAGTTGCGGAGTCAACTGGCCGATTGGGCAATAGGCTGCAGGAAAGGACGATGCGCCGAAGAATCGGACGAAGCGTCGAGGGACCAATGACATGCCGGACAACTTGGTTAATTGCTTAGGATTAATTGTCTCGATCGAAGTTTTTGTTTTTATTTGTGCAGGATTAACTATGATGAAAGTAAGACATGCAGCAGGAGTTACGCCGGAGTCATGACAATGATCACGTTGGGAGCTCGAGAGCTCGACGGAAGTTCGGACAATTGTCGGAGGTTCTGCGGGAACAAATCTGAGAAGTCCAAAAGCTTGCCAAAGGAGCTCGTCAGAACTTGCCAAGTGGATCGTCGCAGTCCAGGAGTTTGCCGGAAGTCCGCAGGAGCATCACCGAGGGTTCATCGGATGATCGACGGAAGTTCGCCGGAAACTCGCCGGAAGAAGCGAGTGACGCACCGAAGCAAGCTGCAGAATATGTCTTAGGAAATAATCGTAGTTAGCACTTTGATTAAGTTAGAAATGGGAGGTGATCCCATTAGCTTAATCCTGGGGCAATTGGGCCCCTGAAGAACTCAAATTGGGTCGAATGGTTCAACCCATTCGGACCCAGGTTGCTGTGGGAGGTGCAACCGCCTAGGCAGGGAGGTAGCACCGCCCAGGGCTCAGTCTCCGAGCGAGACTGGGCGGTGCAACCTCCTCTGTCAGGAGGTAGCACCGCTAGAGCTCAAGTTTCGAGCTCTACCAGGCGGTGCAACCGCCTGAGCTCGGTCTTCGAGCTCTGGCAGAGCGGTGCAACCGCCCCTGATAGAGAGGTGCAACCGCCTGGGCTCAGTCCTCGAGCTCTACCAGGCGGTGTAACCTCTCCAGTCAGGAGGTGCAATCGCCTGATCCCAGAATTCCGGGATTTGATCGTTTTGAGCTCCAAATTTGAACTGGGTTGGGGCCTATAAATACCCCACCCATTCAACATTGAAAAGATATAGACCTACATCGAATTCTTGATCTTTTCTGTGATTCTAAGAGCTCAAATTTGTGTAAAGTCCAAAGGTTCTTCTCTTTCTGTTCTTCAAGTCTTGAGTTGTAAAGAGAGGAGAGAAAGGTTCTGTAAGGGTTGTCTCCTGAGCCCGTCAAAAGGAGTGAAACTGTAAAAGGGCAGTTGGCCTTCGCCTATTGAAGGAAGGCCTCTAGTTGACGTCGGTGACCTCGTTGGTGGAGGAAGCCAAAAGTGGAGTAGGTCAAGACTGACCGAACCACTCTAAATCTCTGGTTTGCTTTTATTTTGAGCACTTTATCATTACTGCAAACCTCCTACATAGCTACTGCTCTCTGCGCTTTTACGAACAAGTTTCTAAGTTATGATCTTTCCGAATCTGCATTCAGACGTAAATCGGTGTTTTTGTACGATCTTTACATTGCAGTTTACATTTACGTTTTGATTCTATTTATAACTACAAATTGTCTTCTGCGCTTTTACGAATGAGTTTCTTTGCAGTTTACGTTTACGTTTTGATTCCATTTATAACTGCAAACTGCCTTCTGCGCTTTTACGAACGAGTGTCTAAGTTCAGATCTTTCCTAATCTGAGCTAAGACGTAAACTGCGCTTAGACGCAAACTGTGTTTAGACGCAAACTGCGCTTAGACGCAATCTGCGCTTAGACGCAAACTGCGCTTAGACGCAATCTGAGCTTAGATGCAAACTGCACTTAGATGCAAACTGCGCTTAGACGCAATCTGCATTTAGACGCAAACTGCATTTAGACGCAAACTGCGTAAACTACGCTTAGACGCAAACTGTGTTTAGCCGTAAACTGCACTTAATCATAAGTAATCTTAGAATCGGCTTTTGCATCAAAATAGTTTTTATCGAACGAACGCAGCTTTCGTTTTTAATCGCTGAAAGATTTCCGCTGCACTAATTCACCCCCCCCCCCCCCTCTTAGTGCTCTCGATCCTAACATTCACAACCCAATATCATAAGACTTTTGTTAATACTTTCATGCTCTTTTATATAGAAAAGAGTGGGGTATTTATAGACCCCAATGGCTTCAAAAATAGAGCCAAAAAGTATCTCATTCTAGATTTTCAAGGTACTAGCAGTACCACTATCATTATTGGGTAGTACCACCACCTACAGACTGACACTGGGTGGTACCATCGCCTATATACTAACATTGGGCAGTACCATTGCTTGAGAGAGCTTAGAGATCGGGCTCTAGTGGTACCACTACTTGATAGGGCAATACCACCGCTTGGCAGCATTAACTACCGATAGTACCACCACCTAGTCTGGGCAGTACCACCACCTGTTAGGATCAAGTCGGCATTGAGGGGGGGGGGGGGAGTGAATTAGTGCTTACGATAAAATCACATCGGTTTGAAAATTCTCGTTTGATGAAAATCAATCGAAAAGATATTAACTTGAAAACATGTGTCCATGAGTGTAGTGAAAGTAATAAACAAGTAAATCAAAGAGTGGAGTACTCATATAGGACATCCTTGGTGTCACAAGTCTAAGGACCAGATACACCACTAGGACTACGGAATCGTTGTTTGATAATAAGGCATCATTAACCATTCGACATTTCGTAAGTGGATCAATCAATGAACTCATTCTCCAATGAGCACCTGTACTATATCCCTAGTATCCCCACATGAGTAGCTATGAGAGCATCTGCATCCATCATATGGACGGGTATATAGCACACTAGTCTATCCGATTATCTTGATGTCCCTCTCGAGTAACCTATGATCGGGATTATTTAAGATTTGTGTTTAAATGCGAATCGATCTCATTATCGTGATTTCATCATGATCCGATTCTCATTGCATAGATCTATGGACATTACAATATATTCAAGCAACAAGCAATATAAAGTGATAAAATACCAAATAATAATAACAAGCAAAAAGACTATTTGTTAAGTTACACGTGCCATCACTCAAGTGATTGGCTTGCAAGGCACCTATGACTAGCAATCACCCACTTGACCTAAAGACAATCAATCACCTATGTGTCTAATCCTCATCAGACCCTTATGATGCTTAAAGACAATTTGAGATAACAGCTTTGTTAGTGGACCTACGATGTTATCTTCGGATGGAACTCTTTCTACTACTATATCTCCTCAGGCCATGATCTCTCTAAAAAGCTGGAACATTCTCAGAACACTTCTCATAAGACCTGAGTTCCCTCAATTAAGCAATCGCCCTATTGTTGTCGTAATATAAGGGAATCGACTCTTTGTTGCCTAGCATGACTCTTAGATCTATGATGAACTTCTTTATCTAGACTCCCTCCTTTGCTGCCTTTGCTGCAGCAATATACTCTGCCTTTGTGGTCAAGTCAGCAATAGTATCTTACATAGAATATTTCCAGCATACTACTCCTCCATTCAGGGTGTATACATACACTGAATTCAACTTGCTATCATCGACATCAGATTGGAAACTCGAGTCCGTGTAGCCTTCAATCCCGAAGCTACTACCTCCATATAATAGTAAAAGATCCTTAGTCCTTCTCAAGTACTTAAGGATACATTTTACAGCTTTCTAATGCTCCAAGCCTAGATCCACCTGATACCTACTCGTGACACTCAAAGTATGTGCTATATTAGGCCTAATACATAGCATGATATGCATGATAGACCATATTGCTGAGGCATAGGGTATCCTATCCATGTTCGTCCATTCTTCAGGAATCTTTCGGCGAAGTCCTTTATGGAGAAGTGTCTAGATAACCAAGCCTTTATTATGGATAGCATTCCTACATCACATTATGGATAACCAAGTGATCAGGATGTCATCCACATATAACATCAAGAAGGTGATAACGCTCCCACTTACCTTCCTATACACACAAGCTAATCTTCATTCTTAACGAAGTCATAAGATCTGATTGCCTCATTAAATCTTATATTCTAACTTCAGGAAGCTTGCTTTAGTCCACAAATGGACCTAAGCAACCTGCACACCTTATCTAGACAGTCCTTGGACACGAATCCCTCAGGCTATATCATATACACCTCCTCCTCGAGGTTACCATTGAGGAATATGGTTTTCATATCCATCTGTCAGATCTCATAATCATAGTGTGCTACAATATCCAATAAAATTCAAATGGATTTTAGCATGACTACGGGTGAGAAGGTTTCATCATAGTCAACACCTTGCCTTTGACGATACCCTTTAGCCACTAGCTTTGCTATATAGGTCTCTATCTTTCCATCTACTTCGATCTTCTTCTTGAAGATCCACTTGCAATCGATGGGTATAATACTCTCGGGTGCTTCAACTAAGTTCCAAACCTTATTTGAGTACATGGAGTTCATCTCAGAATTCATGGCTTCTTGCCACTTCTCGGAGTTTATACTCGTAATAGCCTCCTCGTAGGTTTGAGAATCAACATTCTCTCATCTAATATGTCTCATATATCCCTTAGGAGGATAGGATACTCTGTCGAACCTACGTAAAATAGAAACTTGTGTGCTAGGTACCTGAATAGACTCGGGCTATGGAGTGGTGCTTGAGCTAGGTTCTCCAACCTTGCTCAACTCTATCATACTCCCACTATCTCTGCCAAGAATGTGTTCCTTCTCAAGGAACATTGCTCTCTTGGCTACAAAGACCTTTTGGTCCTTGGGATGATAGAAATAATATCTACAAGTTTTCTTAGGGTATCCCATGAACTTGCACCGCTTCGTCCTTGATTCCAATATATCAGAGTTGTGTCTTTTAACGTGGGGAGGGGTTTTTTCCCTTTCCATATCTCATATATTGTAGACACTACCAATTTAGTTAGAACTATGTTTAGAAGGTAAGTTGCGGTCTCTATGGCACATCTCCAGAATAAGATGGGTAGGTCAGCGAAACTCATCATGGACTGCACCATGTCTAACAATGTAGGATTCCTCCTTTTAGATACACAATTGAGTTGAGGTGTCCATTGGGATAGAATCTCATGGTCCTTGAGGAATTGGGTGAACTCTGTACTCAAGTACTCACCTTCTCGATCTGATTGAAGAGTCTTGATACTCTTTCTAGTCTGGTTCTCCACTTCATTCTTATACTCTCTGAATTTCTTAAAAGCCTCAGACTTGTACTTTATCAAATACACACGTCCATACCTTGAGAAATCATCAATAAAAGTAATAAAATAGGAATAACCACCTATGACATGAGTTGACATAGGTCCACATACATCACTATGTATGAGTTCCAGTAGCTTAGTGGCTCTCTCTCCAAGTCCACTAAAAAGAGAGTTGGTCAGTTTTCCATGAAGGCAAGGCTCACAAGTTGCATATGACTCATAGTCAAATGGATCTAGATATATATCCTTTAATAACTTTTGGATCCTTCCCTCAAGGATATGACCTAGCCTACAATGTCATAGGTATGCACTGTTCACCTCATCTCGTTTCCTCTTAGACACACTTAAATTCATAATATGAGGAGTAGTGTCTAGTATAAATAAACCATTATGCAATGTTCCTTTTGTGATGATCTCATCATATAATAATATTGAACAATCATTGTTCTTAAAAACTAATTTATATCCACTAACTTTCAAACATAAAATGAAAATAATATTTTTGATAATAGAAGGAACAAAATAACATGCATCCAATGCAATAATAGCTCCACCAGGTAGATGTAGAGTGACCTCGCCAACAGCTACTATAGCAATTCTTGCTCCATTGCTTATCTTGAAGTCAATCTTGTCTCTCGCCAATCTCCTAAGTCTTGCCAGAACCTATAACGAATTGTAAATATGATAAGCATTATCGGTATCTAATACCCATGTGTTATTATAAGAGTCTGACAAATAGAGACTGATCATGAATGTACCTGAAGCTTCTCTAAGCATATATTTTTCCATCTCTGTAAGGTACTTTTTGTAGTTTTTCTTCTAGTGCCCATTTTTGCCGTAGTGGAAGCACTAGCTTTTATCCTTTACTAGGTCTTTCTTAGCAACCTTTGCTTTATCCGGTTTACCCTTGCCCTTGTCATTCTTAAGGGACTTTTCTACTTTCTTTTTCTTTCTGGTCTCACCAGTATAGAGAACTGGCTTCTCTTTCTTGATAGTGCTTTCTGCCTCCCTCAACATATTGAAAAGCTCAGGGAGAGTCACCTCAAGCTTGTTTATATTAAAATTCATTATGAAATATGAAAAGGAATCTGGTAGGGACTAAAGCACAAGATCCACACATAGGTTATCCTCTAGGACTATTCCTAGACCTGTGAGTTTCTCTATCCACTCAATCATTTTTAGGACATGGTTTTGAACCGGTGTCCCCTCAGTCATCCTAGCACGGAAGAGGCACTTGGATATCTCATATCGCTAAGTCCTTTCCTATTCCTCAAACAGTTTACGGACATGTAGGAGAATTGATCTGGCATCCATATTTTCATGCTATCTCTATAACTAAGGAGTCATGGAGCCCAACATATAACACTGAGCAAGAGTGGAGTCATCTATATACTTCACATAATAAGCGATCTCATCCTCGCTTGCCCCTTCCTCGGACATAGGCATCACTATATTAAGGACGTACATGATTTTCTCTGTCATGAGAACAATTCTAAAGTTATGGAGCCAATCCGTCTAATTTGGATCAGTAAGGCGGTTGACATCAAGTATGCTATGTAACAGATTTGAAATTGATATTTTTCTAAAAATAAAGATATAGTAGAAATTAATAACATGTAGATTTTGTAAAAAAAAATAATTAAGATATGAACTTCTATCTTAATATGCTCCCACTATTTTACTAGTGAGTCACGCGACACCCTCAACATGTGAAACGGAAGTCTCCGGCAGATTTCTAGTGGGGATCGGGATCCAATCAACATATTAGTGTAACCTCAAGGGACTTGACCAATCATACTAAACCCAAAAGGTAGGCAGCTCTTACCAATCATAACTCCTTATGATTCCCGTCCTATTCAGCTTCTGAAACACCATGGTCTGGAGGGACTCGACCAACCATGATGTGTGATTAAATCAACACCATTTTTACAAGATGAGTTTGATTCGATGATATACCCTTGAGGGACTCGACTAAGCATATCATGTCCTCAGGTCACCGGTGACATCTTTATGTTGTAGGCAAGATAGTGAATCGCGATATAGGTGAGCCTTGAGGGACTTGACCAACTCAACCTACAATGAGAATCGGTCCCTACCTATAACGATGGAAGGCCACGTGGGTCAAACTAATTGCCTCATGTTTACCGACTTAATATTATCGAGAGAGGAGATTTTAATTTGGTCACCTAATATAATGTGTCACACACATACATATTTAATATATATCTACATCACATGCAAATATATATACATATCTATTAGGTATATAAGCAATCACACATCACATGAGCAATCACACCAGATGATCATGGACCACTGCCTAATGTGATCAGGCCCGGGCTAGTCACTCACATGAAGATCTATGTGTGCAATGGTGCATCTCCATGCATTGTGATCGTCCATCTCATCTTCATCGGTTCCGTCAGCATCTGACGCATCTCCATATATCGCGATCGTCCATTTGATAGGTCCCGCTATCGCTTCCACACTCCCACTATGCCTCCTCATGTGATTATAACTTAATCATAGGCATGCAAGCCCAACAATAAATGAAAAATAAAATAGAGGCTCGTAGACTCCAATAATAACAATCACAAGTACACACATCATACGGTCCACAATCATCCATCCACATCATACATCACATATACACATCATCATTATGTAGGACTATTAGATAATAATAATAATAATAATAATAATAATAATAATCAATTAAAATTTTTAATTAATTATTATTTTTTTAAATTGAGGATATATAGGGAATTTTCTAAATTCTTAGGGGTATTTTGGTAAGTTGGATAAAAGGATAGAACTTGAAATTTCTTAAATTCCTAGGGGCAAAACTATCTTCTGCCCAAAAACCCTAAATCCCCATCCCTATTTCTTGCTACGACCGTTGCCACCCTGTCGACAACGGCCCTCAACGGTAGGGGGCGGGGCGCCATCGCCTACGGGCGGCGCCGCAGTTGCAAGTGGGCGCCCCTACTCGCGGGCGCATCTACTAGGGCTCATGCGGGGGCCTAGCAGCGACAACAATCGGCTATGCCCATGGGCCTACGGCCTTGCCTGCAGGCATCGCAGCATGCAGCCATATCTACGTGTAGGAGACTGCTGCTACAACAACCAACCGACCGTCATTTGGGAGCCGGCACGTAGATGGCAGTGCTACCATCCGCAAGGGCAACAAAGGCAGCAATAGTTGCTATCCTTTCTCGCTTTTGCATCAATGATTTTGATGTCAAAAACTTCTCCAAAACACAACACATGCAGTTTAAAACCAATCTTTCGTACGAACAACTTGGTTCTGATACCACTGTTGGAAAATCTGGGGGGTGACATCACATGCATAGCGGAAGAACATTAAAAACAAAATCCCCAATTTCCTAAAGAGGTGTTCGTCGTCGTGCGAAGATTGGTGCGCAAAATCCGTGAACTTAAAACAGCATATATGAAAGATTATGTTACCTAGGGAGATTGTATATCTCTGAATCCCTATAGATTTGTAGGTGAGGGTGAAGGAGGTCAAGTGTCATCTATAGCGGTGATCCACGTAATAGGGCTACAACAAAGCTCCTCAAAACTCTAAGCCTACAATCTGAGGAGGAGAAGGGGTGGAGAATAGGAGATGTAACCCAAAAAAGGCTCTAACCTATGAACCATTGGTTCCCTCCTATTTATAGAGGTCCCCTGTCAATTTAACCCTAATGGATCATACCCTATTGGGTATTGGATCTCCATCCAACTACCCAAGCTTCTTAGATTAGTGGATCTTTATCCAATAATCTCTCATTGGCTCTTATTGGATCTCATACTTAGGGGCTCTGATAGATATCTCATATTTGAACCTCTACTCATCGCAATGCCTACCATATGTTTGTGACCCTCTAGACCCAATATCGAGCTGGCTATGAGTCATACCTATCAGAACTTCTTCTAGCTTAGTGAATTATTATCTTCATAATAATTCACTCGACTCATCGACTGCGGACGTACTAGGCCACTACGCCGTAGTCCCTAGACAATACAGGGGAATCCAATCCATTGGACCTGTCTATCGTCAGTTACCATATATCTATAGTCCCTCATCCATCTAATATCCCAGAGACCGTATACCGGGCGTGATGCTGTCAGACCTATACGGTTTCTACTCGAGTCTCACTCTAATCGAATTCTCCTAGAGAACTCTTTCTCTCTCAATTGGATTCTCCCGGAGAACACATGGGATATTTCTCTCATAACACTGAGTGTGGATGATCCTCTATCGATACTCAATAGTCCTCAAAAGGTTGGCTACCACTCCCGCTGTGCTAGATCTGGAACCTCCAAACCTATAAGTCCAGTATCAAAGAGTGTAATACTCATATAAGACATCCTTAATGTCTCAAGTCTAAGGACCAGATACACCATTAGGACTACGGAATCGCTCTCTGACAATAAGACATCATAACCTTCCAGCATTTCATAAGCGGATCAATCAGTGAACTCATTCTCCAATGAGCACATATATTGTATCCCAAGTGTCCCCACACAAGTAACTATGAGACCAGTTGCATCCATTATATGGATAGGTATACTGTACACCAATATGTACGGTTATCTCGATGTCTTTCTTGAGTAACATATGATTAGGATTATTTAGGATATATGTTTAAAGGTGAATCGGTCTCATTATCGTGATGTCATAATGATTCAATTCTCATTACACAGATCCATAGACATCATAATATATTCAAGCAATAGTCAATATAAAGTGATAAAATATCAAATAATAATAACAAGAAAAAAGACTACGTGTTAAGTCACACGTGTCATCACTTAAATAATTGGCTTGTAGGTCACCTATGACTAGCACTTTCTCCTTTTCATAGGCTCAGGAGAGAACATCTATATCTCACTTTTAGACCTCATTCCTCCCTTAGAAACTTTCTAACTCTAGGAGGAAGAGACTTACTAAACTTAGAGAGATTACAAACACTTTTTCAACTTAGAATTCTTTCCCCTCTCTGCTCAATTCTTGCTTATCCATGTAGGAATAGCTGTGATATTTATAGACCCAAAATGACTTCAAAATTAGAGCTAAAAAATGTCTCATCCTAGGTTTCCCAGGTCCTGGTGGTACAACCGCTTGTGCTAGGCGGTACTACCATCTGTAGCACTGACACTAGGAGTACTACTGCCCAAACTAGCGATACCACCGCCTAACATAGTTTGGGAGACTATGTCTAGGCGGTACCACCACCTAGACTAGCGATACCACTGCCTAACACTGGGTGATAACACCGCCCAGTCTGACGGTACTACTGCTTAACATAGTCTCGGAGATTGTGTCTTAGAGACTAAGCCTCTGGTAGTGCCACCGCTTGACCCAACTTTTGGGTCACTAAATGGGCCTTTCTTTTGGCCCAGAATAGCCCCACTTTTGGTATAGTTGGCCCCTAATTGAGTTAGCTTAATTATATTCTAAACCAACCCAATTACAACTAAAATTACTTCGTTTTAGATAATTATTATAAAGCATTAATCACATGTTGTTCGGCATGTCATTGGTTCATCGGTGCTTCATCCAATCATTCGGCGCATCATTCTCTTTTGTAGTCTTTTTCCCAATTGGCATGTTGACCTCCTAAACTCCGATCTTCTTGACATAATGTCTGCTCTTATGGGCCCAATGCTCAAACTCATGACACGAAGCCTTCTGCCGACACCTCGACCGATCCTCCGGCTTGACATCCAATCTTCTAACATGTTCCACTCTGGCCCAACATTGATTCTTCCTACTTTAATTGTCTCTTCATGATCGAAGCTAGTCCTGTGTCACTTAAACACACATTAGATCACGACTTTATTAATTGGTTTTATCATCAAAATTCGAGATTCAACAATCTCCCCCTTTTTGATGATGATAACCAATTGATGACTGAGTTTAAACCAAACTCCCCCTATCAATATGCCATATTGATAGAACTTTTGAATTCAAGGAATTATAAGTATTTCACCATTGCATGCATCATGAATATTGAAAGAACCAATTAATCATATTATTGCATACAACATAAAATCATGCATAATCAAAATATCCAAGTACATCATCTCATGCATGATTATCATCATACTTATACATCATTATCATATCTTCTCCCCCTTTGTCATAAAAAGGAGAAGTGCAACTAACAATTTTTTAGACATAATTTCAAATCATTATATATATCATCATGCAAGCTAGCAAGTTTTTTTGTTATGAAAGTTAGCAAAATTGTTGCATCTTTTGAGATGTGCAAGATAACATGTTTTCTTTTCTTTGTGTTGTTCAAGCTAGCAAGTTTTTTGGAAAAGAATTCAAGATAGTAAATAGCAAGTTTTACATCATTTTAGAACATGCAAGCTAGCAAGTTTATTTTTCTTTGCGATGTGCAAGCTTGTGTGATTTGCTTCTTCTTGAATTATGCTAGCTAGCAAATTTTGGTTCTCTTTTGAGATGTGTATACTAGCAATTCTTTCTCCCCTTTTGTCATTGGCACAAAGGTGCAATTCATTTCCCTTTACATCAATTCTCTGAGCATCACATAAGGTATATAACCATAAATACAAAAGAATTATACATAATAAAAATCATGTCAAGAAAGATATAATATCAAAGATCATGTGAATAACAAAAGACATGATTTATTTTGATCTTTTTTTTATTAAAAAAATAAAAAGAAATCTTAGGAGATCGAATAGTAAGGGAAATCTTAAGTCATGAATTCCGAAAAAGATATTCTCTTTAGTAAATAGCAAAAAGGAACATAGGAGAATAAAAATCTCGATTCATGTATAAAATAAATCTCAAGTTGTCAAGATCATGATTCATATATTAAAAAAATTTAAGTTATAATTCACAAAAAAAATCAAAAGAAACCATGATTCATATGGATAATTTTCCTCTTTAGTAAATGTCAAAAAGAAACATAGGAGAATAAAATAGTAGAATATTTTGATTCATGCATAAGAAATATTATGATTTATATAGAAAAGCTCCTCTTAAATAAAATGCAAGAATCATACGAGAATAAAGAGTAAGAGATTTTGATTTATAAAAAAATCTCAAGTATAAAATATCGAGAAATCTAGATCATGATTAGGATAAAACTCATTCAAATTCAAATCATCAAATAATCAAAATTACTTTCAATAGATTCAAAATGACATAAATAGATTTATCAATTTTTTATTAAAAAATCGATAAGATAGAGATTGAGAAATTTTCAAGAAAAATGCTTTCCTCTTTTTAATTGTTTCAATTTAAGTGATTTGATTTCTTATAAGCATGCCCAAGTTATTTTACGCCAAGTCAAAACATGCACCATAGTTTAAAATTGAAAGAGCAAATCTCATCATAGAAATCATCAAGATCAATAAACCATAAATCACCCAAAAGTCATCATTACTTCAAATCATCATGCATAATTAAATATAAATTTGTCAAACATGATAGCAAAACTTTTTAATATTTTTAATACATTATTACATCATTAAGCATGATTTCATTAAACATAAAGTATTTTTAATCAAAATCATTTTGTTTATTATAGTAATATAATTTTCTTTTTAAGTGAATCTAACTTTTCATGCTTAGTGCTACGAGTTAACATGCAATTGTCATGCTCAATTTTTTAATTTTTTTAAAATCACTAGAAAGAGAAGCATGATATTTTTTTGTATTTTTGAATTTTTTACTAACTAATTTAAAAATAACTCATGAAAACATCAACTAATTTTATAGTAAAATAAAGGAGTTTCGGGTGAGTCATTTACCACATCGTCGAGAGCCACCAAGGAACAGTTCACCACTTTGTCTTTGTTAGTTTGCTCCTTGTCTTCGGAGGTACTCGATTTGTCCCAAGTCACATTGAGTGCCTTCTTCTTCTTAGGCAACCTCTTCTTTTTAAGTTTATTTTTATTTTTTAATTCATATTTTATGAACTTTTTAAACTTTATTGTTAGGAGATCAAGTTTATCATCACTTGAGCTTTCGCTCGAGTGGTCTTCTTTTGTTCTAAGTGCAAAATCCTTCCTGTTCTTTGGAAGGTAGTTCTTATGTTCATTTTATATCATATAACTCATTTCATAGATCATTAGAGACTCGATAAGTTCTTCGAGTGGAAAGTTGTTCAAGTCTTTGGCTTCTTGAATTGCAGTTACTTTAGGATCCCAACTTTTTGGAAGAGATCTTAATAGCTTGTTAACGAGTTCAAAATTAGAAAAAATTTACCAAGTGCTTTTAGACCATTGATGACATCCGTAAAATGGGTGTACATATCTCCAATGGTCTCGCTTGGTTTCATGCGAAACAATTCATAACTATGAACCAAAAGATTGATTTTTGACTCCTTAACCCTACTTGTGCCTTCGTGTGTGATTTTAAGTGTTTGCCAAATGTCATAAGTCATTTCATAAATAGAAATTTGATTGTGTTAGGATCAAGAGCACTAAGAGGGAGGGGGGGTGAATTAGTGCAACGAAAAACTTTCATCGGTTCAAAAAGACTTCGTACGAAAACCGTTTCGGAAAGATCTTTAATTTGAGAGCAAACGGAAGTATAATTGATGCAAAGCAACGGAGGCAGTTTGCAGTTAAGATAAATAGCAAAATGTAAATGCAAACTGAGATTTAGAGTGGTTCGGTCAATCTTGACCTACATCCACTTTTGGCTTCCTCCTCCGACGAGGTCACCGACATCCACTAGAGGCATTCCTTCAATAGGCGAAGGCAAACCACCCTTTTACAACTTTTCTCCTTTTGACGGGCTTAGGAGACAACCCTTACAAGTTTTCACTCCTCTCTTAAATGATGAAGACTTAGAAAGAAAAGAGGGAGAGGAACTCTAGCCTTTTACAACACTTTTAATCTCTCAAATACTCAGAATAAAAGCAAGCTTTCGGTGCCCTTTCATGCAGGAAAGGGTGGGGTTTATATAGGCCCTAATCACTTTGAATTCGGAACTCAAAAGTGTCCATTCCCATATTTCCGGGGTCCTGGTGGTACCACCGTCATAACTGGGTGGTACTACCGCCTTGTCACGGACAAACTTCGAAACAGGATGTTTGATGTAATGCTTATGTATGTCCGTGTCTTTTGGCATGTTCATGCCTTGTACAACATGTAGAGGGGCGGCTGAAGGCTTAATAGTCCCATTTTAGTTGGGTTGGTGGCCTCTTTGTTAGGATCGAGAGCACTAAGAGGGGGGGTGAATAAGTGCAGCGGAAAACTTTCTGCGATTAAAACGAAACTGCGTTCGAACGATAAAAACAATTTATGTGTGAAAGTCAATTCTAAGCAAGATTAAAGTCAATCTATGCAGGCAGTTTGCAGCTATCATGAAAACCAGAATATAGGCGCAAACTGAAATATGATGATCGTACGAAAAAGCAGATTTACGTCTAAACGTTGATACAGAAAGTGAAAGGATTGAAACCCGATCGTAAAAGCGCAGAAGGCAGTAAGCTTCAGAGGAGGTTTGCAGTAAAGATAATATGCTCAAAGTAAATGCAAACCGAGATTTAGAGTGGTTCGGTCAATCTTGACCTACTCCACTTTTGGCTTCCTCCACCGACGAGGTCACTGACGTCAACTAGAGGCCTTCCTTCAATAGGCGAAGGCCAACCACTCTTTTACAGTTTCACTCCTTTTGACGGGCTTAGGAGACAACCCTTATAGAAAATTTCTCTCCTCTCTTTACAACTTTGCACTTGGAAGAACATAGGGAGAAGAACTTTGGGCTTTACAACAATTTTGAGCTCTAAGAATCACAGAAAAGGATCAATATTTCGGTGTTAAATTGCTACCTTTCAGTGCTGAATGGGTGGGGTATTTATAGGCCCCAACCCAGTTCAAATTTGGAGCTCAAAACTGTCAATTCCCGAAATTCCGGGATCAGGCGGTTGCACCTCCTGACTGGGGCGGTTGCACCGCCTGCCAGAGCTCGAAGACCGAGCTCAGGCGGTGCTACCTCCTGTCAGGAGAGGTTGCACTGCCCAGTCTCGCTTGGAGACTGAGCCCAAGCGGTTGCACCTCCTGGCTGGGGCGGTTGCACCACCCAGTCTCCCTGGGAGACTTAGCCCAGGCTCCCTTGGAGACTTAGCCCAGGCGGTGCTACCTCCTGGCTTGGGCGATTACACCTCCCACAGTAATCAGGGTCCGAATGGGTAGATCCATTCGGCCCAAATTGGGTCTTTTAGGGGTCCAATTGCCCCAAGATTAAGCCAATGGGATCACCTCCCATTACCAACTTAATCATTGTGCTAACTACGATAAATCCTAAGACAATTTCTGCAGCTTGCTCCGGTGCGTCAATCGCTTCTTCCGGCGAGTTTTCGGCGAACTTCCGTCGATCATCCGATGAACCCTCGGTGATTCTCCTGCGGACTTCCGGCAAACTCCTGGACTTGCGACGATCCACTTGGCGAGTTCTGACGAGCTTCTTTGGCAAGCTTATGGACTTCTCGGATTTGTTCCCGCAGAACCTCCGACGACCGTCCGAACTTCCGTCGAACTCTCGAACTCCCAACGTGATCGTTATCTTGATTCCGGCGCAACTCCTGCTGCCTGTCTTACTTCCATCGTAGTTAATCCTGCACATGTAAAACAAAACTTCGATCGAGATAATTAATCCTAAGAAATTAACCAAGTTGTCCAGCATGTCATTGGTCCCTCGACGCTTCATCCGATTCTTCGGCGCATCGTCCTTTCCTGCAGCCTATTGCCCAATCGGCCAGTTGACTCCGCAACTCCGATATCCTTAGCACAATACCCGCTCTTCTTGGCCCGATGCCCGAGTCCATGGCTCGAAGCCTTCTGTCGATATGTCGACCGTTCCACCGGCCCGACGTCCAATCTTCTGACATGTTCCTCTGGCACAATATGATTTTCCTGCTTTAATTATCTCATCCTGATCGAAGCATCCTGCGTCACTCAAAACGCAGATCAAATCATAAACATATATCAAGTAGTTTCATCATCAAAATACGAGATTCAACAATCTCCCCCTCTTTGATGTTGACAACTACTTGATGACGGAGTTAACCTTAACTCCCGGAGTTTAAACAAACTCCCCCTATCAATATGCCATATTGATAGAATCTTGAATTCAAACTGAATTCAAGTCATTGCAATATTCATCATGAATACTTGCAACACGTCATCATGAACTTATGCATAAACTTATGCATAACATGTCATGTCATCAACATACTTCTCCCCCTTTGTCATCAACAAAAAGGAGAAGTACCACAATCAAGTGTTTGTGATTTTGGTTCAACTCATTGCATGAAAAACATAATATCAAGTTTTATCATCATGCAAGTTTGCTATTATCAAATATCAACATGTAAAATTGCGATGTAAGCTTTTGATATTATAACGCAAACATTTCAAGTGTTTATCAATTGTAGTATTTCATCACATGGTAAGATATCAACGCGTAAAATTACGATACAAGTTCTTGATATCTTAACGCATGATGCAAACATGGCATAATGCAAATTTGGCAATCATAGCATCAATTCATATATCTCTTGATGATGCAAGTATTGCAAATATGGCAATCATATCAATTCATATATCTCTTGATGATGCAAGCATGGCATAATCATAGCATCAGTGTTCATAGTATCAATTCATATATTTCTCCCCCTTTTTCATCAACAAAAAGGAGAACGATATAAGCAAATTTTAAGCATAAGTGCTTGTAATTATTCATGTCATAACTAGGTTCATGTCATTTTCCAACAGTGAGTGATAGGATATCAATTATACAAACATCTCAAGGAAAACATGACATGAAGATAGCTTTGAAAACTTCTTCCTTTTTATCTGTTATTATCTTTTTGCATGAAGGAGGAAAGCTATTTCTGAGCTTACTCGAATGAAGTTAAAATCGTTAAGATATTAAAGCACGCTTCATTTTTACAAGTATCAAGATATGTATCAAATCCTTGTACGTAAAAATGACTTCCTTTTTCTAGAAGGAATTTATAAGCAGGAATCATTTCATCAAATCCATTTCTCAAAACAAAATATTGTTCACATGATAAGTGTATAAGAGATGTATTTGCTGATTGATTCCATATGTCAAAAATTAATGATATGAATTAAACTTGATATGACATATGCTTATTAAGTCTGGAAGAGGATAATTCGAAAATCTAATTGTTAGGATGCCAATAGTTAAGAGAATCCGAAAATGAAATTAACACTTTCATGCATTCGGACAAGGTTGTGCTATTGATTTTCAAATACAATCATGAGGACAAAACATGCTTATTATCATGGAAATTTTTGTATTCAAAGCACATAATTTCCAACCTGTTATTAGGGCATGTAATTGTGTAAAATCATCATGGCAGTCGAGTGATTTGATCATTCAATCAAGAAAGTCCGAAAATTAATTTTAACAAGTTCAATCATTCAGGCATATTTTTGCCATAGTTTTTCAAATACAATTATTAACATAAGACATGCTCATCATCATGATAGTACGATAGCAAGTTTACAATATACAAGCTAGCAAAAAATTTTCAACATTTTAAGACACGAAAGCTAGCAATTTTCTCTTTGAGATATGCACATTAGCAACTCTTTCTCCCCCTATGTCATTGGGAAAGAGAAGGGAAGACCCTTTACATTAATTTCTAAATCATGGCAAGGGAAGGTTTCAATCTTATTTGTGCATCATTATATTTTCAAATTCGAACATGCACAATTTAAAAAACCTTATATTTCATTTATGCATGATACTGAATAAATCAATCAATATTATGAGCATATCATACATGATACTTAAATTTTTAACTATTTATCAATATTTTGATTATGATACCAAACATTCATCATTTAGAGTATTCATGACATTAAATCAACATACATCATTTTAGTAACAACTCATAGCATTTTAAATCATGATTTACATCATATGCAATACATCACATCATAATTAAAAAGCTCAAGTATTGCATGCATCATTGCAAATCATAAATGCTTCATATCATGATGGTATCAATTTTGTCAAATTATATCTTACCATGCATGATCATAACTTTTCATTTGTATACATCAAAATAAATTAATGAATATTTCATGTATTCATATCATCACATAAGGAATATCAAGAAGAGTTGGTAATGAGATTTACAAATCATGTAGACAAATTATGAATATTAAGAGACATATTATGATTCTTTTTAGATAACTCAAATAGCAAAAAGAAAGAATCACAGTAAGTTATTTTGATTTATAAAAAGAATTCTCAAGTTATAATTCCAAGAAATCATGATTCATTTCAATAAATTTCAATAAGAACACATCATCAAAATCTCAACATTACTTTCAAGAGATTCAAAATGGCATAGATAATTTTATTAATCTCTTAGTGAAAAAGTCAATACGGTAGAGAAAAATAAATTTTCATGAAAAATACTTTTCTCTTTTTAGTTGTTTTAGTTCATATGATTTTATTTCATCTATGCCAGACATGTAGCATGTTTTAAAATCGAAAGTGCAAGTTTTATTATGACAAAGATCAATATGGCACTTTTATTACCATGAAAATAAAAAATTGCAAGATTCATCATCCATAATTATGAAACCAATAAACACGATTTTTAAAATCTCATGCATAGAATAAAATCATGGTATCAAAACATCATTATATCATCAAGCATGATTTCATATTTTCAATCAAAATCATTTTGTTTGTTTATCATAAAATATATTTTTTTCATGATTATTTTCAAAACTACTAGCATGATCATAAATTTTGCATTTTCATCATTTTTTTTTTAACATGTAATTTTCAAGAAAATTAATTCTATATTAAAAAGAAAATGTATTATGAAGAGCATCATGTAATTTTGAAATAATTCAAGAGAGTTGAGTTACTTACCTTATAGTCGAAGCCTGTCAAAGCCCAATTCGCCGTTTCACCTTTGGAAGTTTTTGATTCATCCTTGGTTGCCTTCCTCTTCTTTGGCCTCTTCCTTCGTTCAAGTTCATTGTCTATTTTAGATTTTTGTTTAATAAACTTATTAAGATTTAGTGTTCGAAGTTCAAGTTCATCATTGTCCTCATCACTTGAGCGATCGCTCAAGTGGCATTCATTTGTCCGGAGTTCCAAATCCTTCCTGTTCTTTGGAAGGTGATTGTGTTCAATATGTTCATCATGTGCATTGTGCACCATTTCATATATCATCAACGAACCAATTAGTTCTTCAAATGGTAAGTCGTTTAGGTTTTTAGCTTCTTGTATTGCAGTTACTTTTGAATCCCACTTCTTAGAAAGAGAACGCAAAATCTTGTTTACGAGTTCAAAATCCAAAAAACATTTTTCAAGAGCTCTTAAACTATTGACGACATCCGTGAAACGGGTGTACATGTCGCCTATAGTCTCGCTTGGTTGCATTCGAAAAAGCTTCAAATCATGCAATAAAAAGTTAACTTTCGAGTCTTTGACTCTACTAGTTCCCTCGTGCGTGATTTCAAGTGTTCGCCAAATGTCAAAAGCTGTTTCGCACGTAGAAATCCGATTGAACTCATTTTTGTCCAAAGCGCAAAATAAGGCATTCATAGCCTTTGTGTTTAAAGAAAAATACTTCTTCTCTAAATCCGACCATTCGTTCATCGGTTTAGAGGGAAGTTGAAAACCGTTTTCAACTATATTCCATAAATCCAAATTCATAGAAATCAAGAAAACTCTCATTCAAGTTTTCCAATAAGTGTAGTCTAATCCGTTAAACAACGGTGGACAAAAAACCGATAAGCCCTCTTGAAAGCCATGAAGAGCCATTTCTCTCGGGTGTAAATCCGAAATGAGGCAAACCGGGCTCTGATACCAATTGATAGGATCGAGAGCACTAAGAGGGGGGGGTGAATTAGTGCAGCGGAAAACTTTCTGCGATTAAAACGAAACTGCGTTCGAACAATAAAAATAATTTATGTGTGAAAGTCGATTCTAAGCAAGATTAAAGTCAATCTATGTAGGCAGTTTGCAGCTATGATGAAAACCAGAATATAGGCGCAAACTGAAATCCAACGTTCATACGAAGAAACTGATTTACGTCTAAATGCTGATTTGTAAATCACTTGATTAGGCAAGATGCAGTTTAAGCAAGAGTATAAAGGCAGTTTGCAGTTATGGTAAAGATCAAAACGTAAACGCAAACTGAAATATGATGATCGTATGAAAAAGCAGATTTACGTCTAAACGTTGATTCGGAAAGTGAAAGGATTGAAACCCAATCGTAAAAGCGCAGAAGGCAGTAAGCTTCAGAGGAGGTTTGCAATAAAGATAATATGCTCAAAGTAAATGCAAACCAAGATTTAGAGTGGTTTGGTCAATCTTGACCTACTCCACTTTTGGCTTCCTCCACCGACGAGGTCACCGACGTCAACTAGAGGCCTTCCTTCAATAGGTGAAGGCCAACCACCCTTTCACAGTTTCACTCCTTTTGACAGGCTTAGGAGACAACCCTTATAGAAATTTTCTCTCCTCTCTTTACAACTTTGCACTTGGAAGAACAGAGGGAGAAGTACTTTGGGCTTTACAACAATTTTGAGCTCTAAGAATCACAGAAAAGGATCAAGATTTCGGTGTTAAATTGCTACCTTTCAGTGTTGAATGGGTGGGGTATTTATAGGCCCCAACCTAGTTCAAATTTGGAGCTCAAGACTGTCAATTCCCGGAATTCCGGGATCAGGCGGTTGCACCTCCTGACTAAGGCGGTTGCACCGCTTGCCAGAGCTCGAAGACCGAGCTCAGGCGGTGCTACCTCCTGTCAGGAGAGGTTGCACCGCCCAGTCTCGCTTGGAGACTGAGCCCAGGCGGTTGCACCTCCTGGCTGGGGCGGTTGCACAGCCCAGTCTCCCTGGGAGACTTAGCCCAGGCGGTGCTACCTCCTGGCTTGGGCGGTTGCACCTCCCACAGTAATCAGGGTCCGAATGGGTAGATCCATTCGACCCAAATTGGGTCTTTCAGGGGCCCAATTGCCCCAAGATTAAGCCAATGGGATCACCTCCCATTACCAACTTAATCATTGTGCTAACTATGATAAATCCTAAGACAATTTCTGCAGCTTGCTCCGGTGCGTCAATCGCTTCTTCCGGCGAGTTTCCGGCGAACTTCCGTCGATCATCCGATGAACCCTCGGTGATTCTCCTACGAACTTCCGGCAAATTCCTGGACTTGCGATGATCCACTTGGCGAGTTCCGACGAGCTTCTTTGGCAAGCTTATGGACTTCTCGGATTTGTTCCCACAGAACCTCCGACGACCGTCCGAACTTCCGTCGAACTCTCGAACTCCCAACGTGATCGTTATCTTGATTCCGGCGTAACTCCTACTGCATGTCTTACTTCCATCGTAGTTAATCCTGCACATGTAAAACAAAACTTCGATCGAGACAATTAATCCTAAGAAATTAACCAAGTTGTCCAGCATGTCATTGGTCCCTCGACGCTTCGTCCGATTCTTCGGCGCATCATCCTTTCCTACAGCCTATTGCCCAATCGGCCAGTTGACTCCGCAACTTCGATATCCTTGGCATAATACCCGCTCTTTTTGGCCCGATGCCTTCTGTCGATACGTCGACCGTTCCACCGGCCCGACGTCCAATCTTCTGACTTGTTCCTCCGGCACAATATGATTTTCCTGCTTTAATTGTCTCATCCTGATCGAAGCATCCTGCGTCACTCAAAACGCAGATCAAATCATAAACATATATCAAGTAGTTTCATCATCAAAATACGAGATTCAACACTCTTTAGGCTTGTAAATAAAGGTTGTGTCATGTGGACACGTGCGAGAGATTTTCGATCTATATTGGACCATTTTACCCTTTGTTGTGCCACTGTTCAGAACTTGTAAAGTCTGTTTGTAATTTGCATTGTCTATGAAGTGTTTTTCGGAGATGTTTGCTTGTGGATCCCGATTGAGGCGTTCTCTCTAACTCGTTCTCTCTTTTGTTGGTCCTAAGGGACAATGGGAGGCTTCGGGGAGGCTGAACTTTGCGGACGGACACGCAAGGGTGCCGCACGACTTAGGCAAAACCAGCTAAGTTTGTGACAGATGATATCAGAGCGGGACAAGCACTCATAGAAACACTTAGCATGCAAACGTGGGGGACCTAGCGGGGCTGCGTTGAGGGCAGTCAGCACACGTGCGACCGTTTGGGGGAAAATGAGCATGGAGATGTAGGGGAAAAGGAGTTGCTCGGAGGAGCGGGCATCTGACATTGGCATTCAGAAGAATGACCAACCCTTCACGCAAGAGGCACCACGAGAACAAGCAAGCTTGGAAGAATGTGGAGCGAACGAAGGTTAGGATGGCTGAGTTTGAGCTATGGCTCAACGTTGACAACTATACTTGATGGTGCTCAAGGCAAGTGAGGCACTTGGTAAGAATGAGACCATGCAAGGTGGAATGAGATGCTCAGCGACCAAAAGAGTTATGCAAAGCTCACAGAGGTGAGGGGAATTGCTAACTCGAAGAATTTGGTACTCATGTATGGGCTTGTATGCGGACGATGGAATGTTCGTGGCAATCCCAAGGCGACCGAAACTCGGCGCCATGGAGCATTGAAACTTTCTCTTCGGCATGTGAAAGATACGTCCGTAGGAGGCTGAAGTGTGCAATGAGTTCAGCATGTTGCTAGGCCATGAGTGGTGCAGCGGGGGTTGTATTGACGTGGAGTCGCAATCTAGCAAGTGCGTTTGCAGGAGGCAGAACAATGCATAGTTTGTTCAGCAAATCAGAGTAGTCCAAGGGGATGGTGGTCTCTAAAACGAAGAGAGATGTTGCTCCAATGGGACAGTTATTCAGGAGGGATAAGTCCCGGTCCTCCAGAGGGAGAATCATGTGAGACGGACCTCACATGTTGAGGAGGAGTACCTCAACAAACAACAACTCCACGAAGCTCGATGGACTGAGCAAGCGGCGAGGAGTCGTCTCATGATCTCGCTTGAGAGAATGCATTGGTGGATGCATTGCGAGATCAAGTGGGGGAGCGACCCAAAGCAACACAAATGAAGGTACACTTGGAGTCGATGTGGAGATCGGACTCAAGGGAGGGCTGACCCGTGGAATGGTGGGCGCGAGGGCCACCATCGACACAATGCAAAAATGAGGAGCGGAGCAACTTGGGTGTAACTTGGTGAAGTACTCAAGCCGCATGAATGGAGCCAGCATAGAATTTGGAACATGGAGCAGAGGCACAGTGCTTTCCTTAGACAGAGGTCAAGGACATGAACTCTTGTAGAAGCAAGAGTAGGATCATATTGTTCCATGGGTCCTTCATTCTGACGGAGCGGACTCATCTTACATGGTGCCAAAGACGAAGGGAGCTTCGGGGCACAAGCACCTTATCTCGGAGGAGCATTTGATGGAGGAACTAAGGCGACTCAATTTGCGGAGGTGAAGTTGGGTTCAGAAGGCCTTAGCACGGGGCAAGAGGACGCAGAGGCGGGTACTCTTAAAGAATATGCTGTTGAATCTCGTATTTTGATGATGAAACTACTTGATATATGTTTATGATTTAATCTGCATTTTAAGTGATGCAGGATGCTTTGATCAGGATGAGACAATTAAAGCAGGAAAATCATGTTGTGCCGGAGGAACATGTCAGAAGATTGGACGTCGAGCCGGTGGATTGGTCGACGTATCGATAGAAGGCTTCGGGCCGTGGACTCGGGCATCAGGCCAAGAAGAGCGGGTATTGTGCCAAGGATATCGGAGTTGTGGAGTCAACTGGCCGATTGGGCAATAGGCTGCAGGAGAGGACGATGCGCTGAAAGATCGGACAAAGCGTCGAGGAACTAATGACATGCCGGACAACTTGGTTAATTGCATAGGATTAATTGTCTCGATCGAAATTTTGTTTTAAGTGTGCAGGATTAACTACGATGGAAGAAAGACATGCAGCAGGTGTTGCGCCGGAGTCAAGACAATGATCACGTTGGAAGTTCGAGAGTTCGATGGAAGTTCGGACAGTCGTCGGAGGTTCTACGGGAACAAATCCGAGAAGTCCATGAGCTTGCCAAAGAAGCTCGTCGGAACTCGCCAAGTGGATCGTCGCAAGTCCAGGAGTTTGCCAGAAGTCCGCAGGAGCATCACCGAGGGTTCATCGGATGATCGACGGAAGTTCGGCGGAAGCTCGTCGGAAGAAGCGATTGACGCACCGGAGCAAGTTACAGTAAATGTCTTAGGAAAAATCGTAGTTAGCACATTGATTAAGTTGGAAATGGGAGGTGATCCCATTAAATTAATCTTGGGGCAATTGGGCCCCTGAAAAACCCAAATTGGGCCGAATGTTTCAACCCATTTGGACCCTGATTTCTGCCAGGCGGTTGAACCGCCCAAGGCAGGAGGTTGCACAGCCTGGGCTCAGTCTCCGAGCGAGACTAGGAGGTGCAACCGCCCCAGCTAAGCGGTGGCACCGCTTGGGGCTCAGTCTCCGAGCGAGACTGGGCGGTGCAACCTCCCCTGAATGGAGGTAGCACCGCCTGAGCTCAGTCTTCGAGCTCTGCTAAGCGGTGCAATCGCCTCAGTCAGGAGGTGCAACCGCTCCAGTCAGGAGGTGCAACCGCCTGATCCCGGAATTCCAGGAATTGACAGTTTTGAGCTCCAAATTTGAACTGGGTTGGGGCCTATAAATATCCCACCCATTCAGCACTGATAGGTAAGAAATTAACACCGAAATCTTGATCCTTTTCTGTGATTCTTAGAGCTTAAAATTGTTGTAAAGGCCAAAAGTTCTTCTCCCTCTGTTCTTCCAAGTTCTGAGTTGTAAAGAGAGGAGAGAAAATTCTGTAAGGGTTGTCTCCTAAGCCCGTCAAAAGGAGTGAAACTGTAAAAGGGTGGTTGGCCTTTGCCTATTGAAGGAAGGCCTCTAGTTGACGTCGGTGACCTCGTCGGTGGAGGAAGCCAAAAGTGGAGTAGGTCAAGATTGACCGAACCACTCTAAATCTCGGTTTGCATTTACTTTGAGCATATTATCTTTACTGCAAACCTCCTCTGAAGCTTACCACTTTCTGCACATATACGATCGGGTTTCAAGCTTTGCACTTTCCGAATCAGCGTTTAGACATAAATCAGTTTCTTCGTGCGAACGTCGTATTTCAGTTTGCGCTTATATTCTGGTTTTCATCATAACTGCAAACTGCCTTCATAGATTGACTTTAACATCATCTTGCTTGATCTTAAGTTAAAGTAATCTTAGAATTGGCTTTCACATAGAAATTGTTTTTATCGTTCGAACGCAGTTTCGTTTTAATCGCAGAAAGTTTTCCGCTGCACTAATTCACCCCCCCCCCCCTCTTAGTGCTCTTGATCCTTACAGTTGGTATCATAGCCCGGTATTTCTCATTTTGGATTTACACCCGAGAGAAATGGCTCTTCATGGCTTTCAAGAGGGCTTATCGGTTTTTCGTCCACCGTTGTTTAACGGATTGGACTACACTTATTGGAAAACTCGAATGAGAGTTTTCTTGATTTCTATGAATTTGGATTTATGGAATATCATTGAAAACGATTTTCAACTTCCCTCTAAACCAATGAACGAATGGTCGGATTTGGAGAAGAAGTATTTTTCTTTAAACACAAAGGCTATGAATGCCTTATTTTACGTTTAGACAAAAATGAGTTCAATCAGATTTCTATGTGCGAAACGGCTTTTGACATTTGGCGAACACTTGAAATCACGCACGAGGGAACTAGTAGAGTTAAAGACTCAAAAGTTAATATTTTATTGCATGATTTTGAGCTTTTTCGAATGCAACCAAGCGAGACTATAGGCGACATGTACACTCTTTTCACGGATGTCGTCAATAGTTTAAGAGCTCTTGGAAAATATTTTGCGTTCTCTTTCTAAGAAGTGGGATTCAAAAGTAACTGCAATAGAAGAAGCTAAAAACCTAAACAACTTACCACTTGAAGAACTAATTGGTTCGTTGATAACATATGAAATGGTGCACAATGCACATGATGAACATGATGGATAAAATCACCTTCCAAAGAACAGGAAGGATTTGGAACTCCGGACAAATGAATACCACTTGAGCGATGACTCAAGTGATGAGGACAATGATGAACTTGAACTTCGAACACTAAATCTTAATAAGTTTATTAAACAAAAATCTAAAATAAACAATAAACTTGAATGAAGGAAGAGGCCAAAGAAGAAGAAAACAAAGTAGGATGAATCGAGCTCCTCCGAAGATGAGGAGAAAATCAAGAAAGGCAAGGTGGCAAACTACGCCTTAATCATTTTCAATGATGAGGTAATCGAAATCCCCCTAATTTATTTTGAAATTACTTGATGCTTTCATGATGTATTTTCTCTTTTAGTTTAGAATTAATTTTCATAAAAATTACATGTTTAAAAAAAAAAAATTATGATCATGCTAAGTAATTTCGAAAATGATAATATTGCATTTTTTATGATAAACAAATAAAATGATCTTGATTGAAAATATGAAATCATGGTTAAGAAGTAATAATGTGTATTACGTTGATTTCCATTGTTACTTCTCGATTTTGATTAAAAATCATGTTTGATTTGAAGAAATGCATAATGATGAAATTAAATATTTTGATTAACAATTTTATGCATGAGATTTTAAGCTGATGATAAGCATGTGTTCTTTTCATGAGTGTATTTGAAAAACTATGGCAAAAATGTGCTCGAATGCATGAACTTGTTAAGATTATTTTTCGGACTTTCTTGATTCAATGTTCAAATCACTTAATTGCCATGATGATTTTACACTATTACATGCCTTAATAACATGTTGGAAATTATGTGTTTTGGATACATAAATTTTTATGATCATGAGCATGTTCTATCTTCATAATTGAACTTGAAAATCTATAGCAAAATATTGTCCGAATGCATGAAAGTGTTAAATTTCATTTTCGGATTCGCTTAACAATTGGTATCCTAACAATCGGATTTTCTCATACACTTATTATATGAAAAATATTTTTCTGAAATGGATTTGATGAAATGATTCCTGCTTATAAATTCCATCTTGAAATATGAATGATAGTGTTTTTGCTTGCAAAGATTTGTTTGACATACATATCTCCTATGATTCATGTGTAGAGAAAGAATTTATAAATCATAATACAATGAGATTTCTTATGCAAATATAAAGTGCTTTTGTGATTCTTTGCTAAAGAAAATGATTATTAAAATCATGATCTTGATAATTATAACATGAAGTTCTTTATAAATCAAGATCGTTCATTATGCTCCCTACATTTATCAAAAAGGAATTCTTCAAATGAAATGTAACTTGTCCTTTGATTTCTCAGAATTCAATGAAGTGTCATATTGATATCTTGATACTTGGAATATTTTAAAATGTGATCTTGATAAAAATATTTCAAGTTGCTCTTTGTACTATATCTTTTCAAATGAATCATGAGCCTTGATATCATATATTTCATAAAATAGAAATAACAAGATTTCTTTGCATTGTTGTCTTGTATGCTTCATGTGATAATATGAATATATGAAACACTTATGATATGATGCAATTCCTTGTATTCATGAAATGTTTATCTCATCACCTAATAATTCTTCTTGATATTCCTTATGTGATGAGAAGAATACATGAAATATCCATTAATTTGTTTTCATGTATACAAATAAGAAGTTTCGATCATGTATGGTAGGATGTAATTTGACAAATTTGGTACCATCATGTTGCAAAATAAATGATGATTAGGAATCATGCATTAATGATGATTGTATATTTTATGATTTGGGAAGATGCATGCAATGATGAAATATTCATGAATTTGAAATGATGCATGCAATACTTATGACAATGATGTACATGATGTATTGCATATGATATGTATCATGAATGCTTTAAATGATGAATGTTTGGTATCATGATCAACATGTTGATAAATGCTTAAAAATTTTAGTGTTTGAGTATCATGTATGACATACCCATTAATGATGATTGATTTATTTTTCGGTATCATGCATGAAAAATAAGGCTTTTGAAATTATGTATGTTTTAATTTGAATACATAATGATGCACAAATAAAATTGATACTTACCTTTGTCATAATCTGAAAATTGAAAAAAGGGTCTTCCCTTCTTTTTGACAATGACAAAGGGGGAGCAAGAATTTCTAGTGTGGACATCATGAAAAGAGGCAAACTAGCTAGCTTATACAATTCAAGAAGAAAGAAAAAATGACACTTCTCAAAAGAGAAGAAAGAGCTTGTTATCTTGAATATCACAAGCTTGCCAAACAAAAATTGCAAAAGTGCTATCTTGCCTATCTCAAGAAGCAAAACTTGCATATCGTAAAAATTTGCTAGCTTGCAACTTGCATATTTCAAGAAGCAAGAGTTGCCTTCTTGAACATCTCTAAATTGCTAGCTTGTAAGTTCTAAAATGTTGTAACATTGCTAGCTTGCATGTTCTAAAAGTGCTATCTTGTATGCTGTAAAACTTGCAAATCTAAAACTTGATAGCTTGAATGTTCTAAGCATGATGTAACATTTGCTAAATTTTTTGGCTTCAAAACTGCATGATGATAAAACTTGATATTATGTTTTTCATGCAATGAGTTGAACCAATATCACAAACACTTGATTGTGGTACTTCTCCTTTTTGTTGATAACAAAGGGGGAGAAGAATGTTGATGACATGACATGTTATGCATAAGTTTATGCATAAGTTCATGATGACGTGTTGCAAGTATTCATGATGAATATTGCAATGACTTGAATTCAGTTTGAATTCAAGATTCTATCAATATGGCATATTGATAGGGGGAGTTTGTTTAAACTCTGGGAGTTAAGTTTAACTCCGTCATCAAGTGGTTGTCATCATAAAAAAGGGGGAGATTGTTGAATCTCGTATTTTGATGATGAAACTACTTGATATATGTTTATGATTTAATCTTCGTTTTAAGTGACGCAGGATGGTTCGATCAGGATGAGACAATTAAAGCAGGAAAATCATGTTGTGCCGGAGGAACATGTTAGAAGATTGGACGTCGGGCCGGTGGATCGGTCGACGTATCGATAGAAGGCTTCGGGTCGTGGACTTGGGCATCAGGCCAAGAAGAGCTGGTATTATGCCAAGGATATCGGAGTTGCGAAGTCAACTGGCCGATTGGGCAATAGGCTGCAGGACAGTCGTCGGAGGTTCTGCGCGAACAAATCCGAGAAGTCTATGAGCTTGCCAAAGAAGCTCGTCGGAACTCGCCAAGTGGATCGTCGCAAGTCCAAGAGTTTGCCGGAAGTCTGCAGGAGCATCACCGAGGGTTCATCGGATGATCGACGGAAGTTCGCCGGAAGCTCGCCGGAAGAAGCGATTGACGCACCGGAGCAAGTTGCAGTAAATGTCTTAGAAAAAATCGTAGTTAGCACATTGATTAAGTTGGAAATGGGAGGTGATCCCATTAACTTAATCTTGGGGCAATTGGGCCCCTGAAAAACCCAAATTGGGCCAAATGGATCAACCTATTCGGACCCTGATTTCTGCCAGGCGGTTGAACCGCCCAAGGCAGGAGGTTGCACCGCCTGGGCTCAGTCTCCGAGCGAGACTGGGAGGTGCAACCGCCCCAGCCAGGCGGTGGCACTGCCTGGGGCTCAGTCTCCGAGCGAGACTGGGCGGTGCAACCTCCCCTGAAAGGAGGTAGCACCACCTGAGCTCAGTCTTCGAGCTCTGCCAGGCGATGCAACCGCCTCAGTCAGGAGGTGAAACCGCTCCAAGAAGGAGGTGCAACCGCCTGATCCCAGAATTCCGGGAATTAACAGTTTTGAGCTCCAAATTTGAACTGGGTTGGGGCCTATAAATACCCCACCCATTCAGCACTGATAGGTAAGAAATTAACACCGAAATCTTAATCCTTTTCTGTGATTCTTAGAGCTAAAAATTGTTGTAAAGGCCAAAAGTTCTTCTCCCTCTGTTCTTCCAAGTTCTGAGTTGTAAAGAGAGGAGAGAAAATTCTGTAAGGGTTGTCTCCTAAGCCCATCAAAATGAGTGAAACTATAAAAGGGTGGTTGGCCTTCGCCTATTGAAGGAAGGCCTCTAGTTGACGTCGGTGACCTCGTCGTTGGAGGAAGCCAAAAGTGGAGTAGGTCAAGATTGACCGAACCACTCTAAATCTCGGTTTGCATTTACTTTGAGCATATTATCTTTACTGCAACCCTCCTCTGAAGCTTACCGCTTTCTGCACATATACGATCGGGTTTCAAGCTTTGCACTTTCCGAATCAGCGTTTAGACGTAAATCAGTTTCTTCATGCGAACGTCGTATTTCAATTTGCGCTTATATTCTGGTTTTCATCATAACTACAAACTACCTTCATAAATTGACTTTAACATAATCTTGCTTGATCTTAAGTTAAAGTAATCTTAGAATCGGCTTTCACACAGAAATCGTTTTTATCGTTCGAACGTAGTTTCGTTTTAATCGCAGAAAGTTTTCCGCTGCACTAATTCACCCCCCCTCTTAGTGCTCTTGATCCTAACATATGCCACAGTGTTGCCATTCAAGTTGCCATGAAGGAAGCGGTGCGTAGCGGAGATTGTGCTGGTAGGGGCAGAGGCCCAGGATGTTAGGATCGGAGCGGCACTAAGAGGGGGGGGTGAATTAGTGCAGCGGTAAAGTGTGATAAACTTTTGACGATTTAAACACTTTTGGAAACTTCGATTGCGTTTGAAACCGTTTCGATTGCGTTTTAACTTGAAGAGATAAGTAAGACGGAGACAAAGAAGTAGAGTATTAAAGTGCAAATGGTTTGCAGTAATGTAAATGACAATAAGTAAATGCAAACCAGAGATCACGCTGATTTTATAGTGGTTCGGTCAAATGACCTACATCCACTTGCGAGGCCCCTCTTCGAGACCAGACCATAATGGTGCCACCGCCAGACCATTCGGTTCACTTGTTGGGCTTCAAATTTAGCCCAAACCAAGTCTAATTTTGGGCCCAGTTGGCCCCTAACCAGGATATAGGATTATCTCTTAATCCTAATCCTAATTACAAGTGAACTACATAACAAAAAAAAACATCTTAAGCAAGTTTTCAACCGCGAACGTCGAGTTTTGTTCCGGTGAGCTTTTCGACGAATCTTCTTCCGACGGACTCCCAGCAAGCTCCCGAACTTGTGATGACTTTAACGAGTAGCCGAGCCTTCTCGGTGATCTCCGTGAACCTCCGACGATCTCTTCGGCAAACTTCCGAAAATTCCGACAGGTTCGCGATTTCTTCTCGGTTGGTTCCGGCAGCATCTCCGACGATTCTTTGGACTCTTAAACATCCATCGAACTTGACTCCGGTATTCTTGCTTTGTGTTTTCTGTTTATCGTAGTTAATCTTGCAAACTTAACTCAATAATATGGATTAGATCAATTAACCCATCAATTGATTTTATCATGAAAATCCGAGATTCAACACAGGATCCGGACAATGGTGCACAAATTACAATGAAGTCGGTGGACTTCGGGAGCTACTAGGCGATGGACTGTCCTAGAGCGGTGCTTCATCTAGGTGTGACCCAAGAGTGGGTGGATGAAGGTCGATTGCCAAAGGAGTGAACAAAATCGAAGGTGGAAGAGACCCTACGATGTATTGGCAAAGGCCACTCATGGAGGGTTCACAATTCGAGTTTATTCCACAAGGATCAGAATGCAATAGAGAGGTCACCAGGAGGCGACATGGTGCAGCGGATCATGGTGGAACAGTTCGTGGCAATGCGATACACACGACATAATCCCGGGAGGGACTAGATCACATGGAGGTATGATCAGGAGCTACTGGAAGCTCCACTTCGGTGAACAACACGACGGCAAGAAGGGCTATGGATTCAAGGAGTGAAGGTCATGGTACCGTAGAGGCGTGTCTTCCGTGCGTACATCGAATTTTGTATCGGATGAAAACCTTGGTCATCAGCATATGGGGGTTGGGTTCCACCAAGGGAAAAGTTCGAATGTAAGTACCAGTGAGTTCCATGGGAGGGACTTGATCATGCAGAGGTATGATCGAAGCAGCTGGAGAGTTGGACTGCTCTAGAGCTCATATTCGCTTAAGGGAGCCCGGCAAGTCAGAGGACAAGGCCGAGTAAGCGAACGTTGCTACCAAGGAAGCTAAGGAGAACAGAATCGGTGCAAACCCTACAACGTGATGGCAGAGGCCATGCATGGGAGTTGCAGTCTGTCTTTCCATCGACCAAACGGACTGCTTGGAGAACACAGAGGTGTTGAAGCAAGGGGTCAAAAGGGGCGAGGAAGCGATGACGAGTCCAGAGGGACTTAGCTACCCAAAACCAAGCATCAGTTAGAATGGAGGTGGACTCAGAGGAGTGCCACGGAGACATATCTACTGATCGTGAAGAAAAGGGATGCAGATGCGAGGAGACGGATAGTAGGGCCATGGGCATAGCAACGCCATAGTACCGCAGAGGCGGGACTTCTATGAAAGTCATTGATCCCTTGCTCTCATGGAAGGAGAGCGCTTGGTCGTAAAAGGGGCCGAGGAGGTGGAGAATGTAGAGGCAATCTCCAAGTACCGAGACAAGGCTAAAGGGCAGAGGCCGAAGAACTTCGTAAGACCGGTGTCAATGTGCTTCTCATCAAGATAGCGGAAAGTGAAGGACTTCGGGTCATGCAAGAGTGCATAACCAAGGAACGAAGTAGGCAGTACGCGGTGCTATACCTTTGCTACTCAGAGGAGTAGGCGGCAGGGTTGATGGAGAAGACGGTACAATCCCAGAGGTGACCAAACCTATGAGAGAATTACTCCAAGTTGGGGTGAAAACTTCTTGCATTCCAGAAGTTCGATGGCATTGAGAAGGTGAATCATAGTAACTAACTCAACGCAAGGAGTGCAAACACTTCAAGTGCTTCAGAAGTGTGAGCAAAGAGTAGGCGAAGGCTAGTAACCAGCTCGATGCATGGAGTACAACCTCGAGGAGGCGAGCGAAGTCAAGTAATCTTTGCCTTCTCAACTCTTAAGAGAATGGGCGAAACCGAGTACCCCAATTCTCTTATATATCCAGCAAAGGAGCTCTGCACAAGTTTAAAGACCCTTCGAAGATAATGGAAGACAATAGTTGTCAAATCCTCACCAACGGTGATCAGTGCTACTGAGAGTAGATTGTCCGCTTCATTTCCCAACGAAATGCCAATCGAAAGCGGAAGTGATGCGAACCTACTTGGATGTGACAATTAAGTGAAAGAAGAGTCAATGAGCAAATTTGTGGAGGAAGGACCCAAAACTTCAGAAGTTTGCGAGACGATGCTCGTTAAAGCTCCAACAAGCATCCACCCAGTTCAAGTAGCATGAGAAATTTGAGAGACTAGCGCAGTAAGGATGGTCTTTTCCTTTATCTGGGGGATCCACAGGAATCAACAAGGATCAACACAACTTAGCCAACCCCACACCAGAGTCAGAGTCATTGGTGAGTTGAAGCAGCATGGCAGATCAAAGGTTCGACTACTCAAAAAAAAAAAAAAAAAAAACAGCAGCGGAGAACAGCTAGGAGCCAAGAGGCGCATTGTAGTTGGAGCAGAAGATTAAAGACTCAGCAAAGGCGAGGAGTTGTAGTGTCGACAAAGGCTTCAACGAGGATGTCGAAGGAATAAGTGGGGGAGAATGTCACGGACGAACTTCGAAACAGGATGTTTGATGTAATGCTTATGTATGTCCGTGTCTTTTGGGTAGTTAATCCTATACACTTATCTCAACATATGGATTAGATAACCACCGCTGGCAACATTCACTGCTGGCGGTACCACCACCCAGATTCCCTAGGGTGCTATTCCCCAAGCAGTGCCACCACCAGCCAAGGTTTTAGCACCCTGGTTGGGCCTTGAATCCGGCCTAAACCAGCCCAACATCGGGCCCAATTGACCCCTAACAGAGTTGATGAGATTAGCTCCCAATCCCAACTCTAATTATGTGATAACTATTGATTCCTAAGATATATTCTAAGCAACATAAGTCTGATTTCTTCCGACGATCTTCTAGCGAACTTATGACGATCTCTCAACAACAAGCTCCTGGACTCCCGGCAAGCTCCTGGACTTCATGACAATCTTATTGGCGAGTTCCGATGAGCTTCTTTGGTAACCTCCTGGACTTCTCGATTGGTTTCGGTAGAACTTTCGATGAATGTCCGAACTTCCGACGAACTCTCGAACTCCCAACGAAATTACATTCTTGACTCCAGGACTTCATTTTGCTTTATGCCTTGCTATCGTAGTTAATCCTACACATATAAAAACACACTTCGATCTAGACAATTATTACTAAGCATGAATCATGTCATCCAACATATCATTGGTCCATCCGTATGTTGAGATAAGACCTTTTTAGTTTCCAAGTTTGAATCAACTTGAAGCCTATAAATACCTCTCTCATCACTAGTTAACTTAAGCAAGCACAGAGAGTTTAAAAGGAAGAAAACACCGTAGAAATCTCTTGAGAAATCCCCTCCTTTAGCTTAAATTTAGAATTCTGTTTCGAAAGGAGTGTGTGCTTGTAAAGGTTGTCTCCTAAACCTATGAAAAGGAGAAGAGGGGTGTAAGAAGGAGATTGATATTCACCTATTAAAGGAAGATCGATAATGGTTGCTGGTGGCCTCGACGGAAGAGGAATCGGCAGAGTGGATGTAGGTCATGACGACCGAACCATTATAAAAATCTGGTTTGCCTTTTCTTTTGTTCAATTTATCTTACTACAAACCTCCTTACTTGCTTACTGCTTTCAATACATTTACAAATACACTTTCAAGTTAACATCTTCCAAAATCGGTTTTATCGTACGAAAGAAATTTTTAGAATCGACGTGATTTTACCACTGCACTAATTCACCCCCCACCCCCTCTTAGTGCCGACTCGTTCCTAACAATTATAACATCAAAGTTAACACAACATCAAAGTCAACTTCTCACCCTTTGTCATTCGCAAAAAGACATAGATAGCTATTCAGGTAGAGGCAAGTGAAAATGTCAAAACAAAGTATTAAGTTGTCGATGAATCTATTGTATCTCAGTTAAAATTTGATCTTGACATTGTTCAAATCGATCCATTCGAGTCTCTATGTCGTCGGTAGATGAGGAGGATGCTTGCTCTGCTAGAGTTGTTGCCTCAAAGGGACCAGTAGGAGGAGATTGATTTCCCCTAAATATAGATTTTTTAGGTTTTGGATTAGGTGGGAGGGGATCAGTCCTTCTAGGTAATCTAGTCCATATCCCATTTCTGAATATACACCTTAATCTTCGTAGTAGGTTTCTATTTATTATTGAATGTCAGATTTTGATGATGAAACTAATTGATAAGTGTTTACGAATTGATCTACGTTTTGAGTGACGTAGGATGCTTCGATCAGGATGAGACAATTAAAGCAGGAAGAATCATGTTGGGCCGGTGGAACATGTTAGAAGATTGGACGTCTAGCCGGAGGATCGGATGATATATCAACAGAAGGTTTGGGCCATGTATTTAGGCATCGGGCTAAGAGGAGCGGAAATTGCGCCAAGGATATCGGAGTTGTAGAGGTCAACTGACTGATTAGGCAATTGGCTGCAAGAGAGGATGATGCGTCAAAGAATCGGACGAAGCGTCGATGGACCAATGACATGTTGGACAACATGATTCATGCTTAGTAATAATTATCTAGATCGAAGTGTGTTTTTACATGTGCAAGATTAACTATGATAGCAAGACATAAAGCAAAATGAAGTCCCGAAGTCAAGAACGCGATTTTGTTGGGAGTTCGAGAGTTCGTAGGAAGTCCAGACGTTCATCGGAAGTTCTGTCGGAATTGACCGAGAAGTCCTAGAGCTTGCCAAAGAAGCTCATCAGAACTTGCCAAGAAGATCATCATGAAGTCCAGGAGCTTACCGGGACTCCACTGGAACATTGACGAGAGATCGTCAGAAGTTCGCCGGAAGATCGCCGGAAGCTCGCCAAAAGAAACCTAGACTTATGGACTTTGTTTAGCTTAGTAAATGTCTTAAAATTCATAGTTAACACATAATAGGGATTAAAGTTGGGCCAACCAAGGAGACAGTTGGGCCAAGTTTAGGCTATGTTAGGCCAAGAGAAAGGCCCAAACAGTGACCAAACAAGTGAAACCATTATGGCATACTCTCCGAGACTATGTCAAGTGGTGGTACCACTAGTCTGGGCAGTGGTACCACCCAGACTCAGTCTCTAAGACTATCTAGGTTGTGGTACCTCCCAGTGTCAGGCTGCAGGCGGTGGTACCGCCCGTACCCTGAAATTTCGGGGGTTTAAATTTTGGGCTCCAAATTTGAATCCATTTGGGGCCTATAAATACCCCAGTTATTCCTCTATGTATAAGCAAGATATATTGAGCAAAACCCTATGATTCTAAATTTGTAAACCTTAGAAAGTTGAGTTCCCTCTTCCCAATGCTTAGAGAGAGTTCTAAGGGACGTGTGAGAGGGATACATTGTAAAAGAGGGTTGTAAAAGGTTGTCTCCTAAACCCAGAAAAAGGAGAAGAGGGGTGTAAAAGGGTAGTTGGTCTTTGCCCATTAAAAGAAGATCGATAGTGGATGTTAGTGGCATCGACGGAAGAGGAATCGGCGAAGTAGATGTAGGTCACGACGACCGAACCACTATATAAATCTGATTTACGTTTCTCTTATGCAATTTACTTTACTGCAAACCACTTTACTTGCTTTACATCCACTATGCTTTTCTGTACGCTTTCAAAGTTAATACCTTTATGAAACGATTTTTCATCGGAAACAGATTTAATTGCAACGAAGTTTTGAACCGACGTAATTTTTACCATTGCACTAATTCACCCCCCCTCTTAGTGCTGACTCTTTTCCTAACAATTGGTATCAGAGCCTCGTTAT